>NC_087217.1:74027080-74037080 GCF_015104395.2 Macrobrachium nipponense | reverse complement strand
AACACTGAAGACGATATATAAAATAAAACCTCACCTGTCAAAAAATAATTTTAGTAATATTTAGCATACTACTATTTATTTCGGCCATGAAATACTCAAGATGAAATAACTAGTAAATAAATAAATAACCTATTTAAATAATTAATTAATTATTTAATTAATTAATTAATTAATTAATTAATTGATCAATTTCCCTATTCCAAAATCCACAATCACACGGCATGGGTTTGCATTTCCCCCAGGGCGAAGAAAAATCACTGGCTCTGTATCATAATCAGTTATTGCTGCAGTGTGGGGTCTGTGGTAAGATGTTGAAACCAACAATCTTTGGAAGCTTGAATTTCAAATCAATAGCCCCTGTGTGCTTGTTCCATCTGAATAGGTTTAATCTAATGAAATAATAATAAAATAATGTATTTTTAAATGTGATATTGAAGGGCTTTCAAAATAGCCCTGTAATTGGGCAGAGGAAAAATGAAATATTTGACGTTCACGTACATCGCGCTATTTTTTCTTCTTTGAAACCATAGTCTCATAATAATAACGGGAATAGCATAAAACGCATAGATGAAACAGGAAACAAGTACCTTGAAATAATAGATGGAGAGGATATAAAACACTGCGAGATGAGGGACACGATCAGGAAAGAGTATATGCAGAGACTTGAGGTGATATTCAAGTCAAAACTCAACGCCGGAAATATGATGAAAGTATAAACCCATGCACATTACTAGTAATCAGATACAGAGTAGGAGTAGTGGAGTAGACGAAGGCTGAACTCCACAGCATAGACCAGAAAACTAGGATACATGACAATACACAATGCATTAAGCCCAAGAAGGAGGGGGCTACTAGGCATAGAGGACTGCGTCAGCATCGAGATCAGAACTCTGGGGCAAAATCTGTAAAAAAGTGAAGACGAGGGGCTCAGGAGTGCATGAGAAGAAGGACTGATAAAAGCAGACGAAGACTCATATATACTGAGACAGAAAAATGAAAACAGAAGAGAGGAATGGCACAACAAACCAGTGCACGGACAGTACATGAGACAGACTTAAGAACTGGCCAGCGATGAAACATGGCAAAGGCTGCAGAGGGGAGAACTCAAGAAGGAAACAGAAGGAATGCTAACTGCAGCACAGGACCAGGTCCTAAGAACCAGATATGTACAAAGAACGGTAGATGGGAATAACATCTCACCAATATGCAGGACTTATAATATGAAAAACGAGACCATAAACCCCATAGCAAGAAAATGTCCGGCACTTGCACATAACCAATACAAAAAAAAAGGCATGATTCAGTGGAAAAAGCCCTCCACTGTAGCTGTGCAAGAAACATCAGCTACCTTGCAGTAATAAGTGATACGAACACCAACCGGAGGGAATGATAGAAAGCGATCAAGCAAAGATCCTCCGGAACTATGGTATCAGAACAGATAAGGTGATACATGCCAATAGACTAGACGTGACGTTTGATTGACAGACTCAAGAAGAAGTATCACTTATTGATGTCACATGACCATGGGACCCCAGAGTAGAAGAGAAAAAACATAAAACATTGATAAGTACCAAAACGTGAAAATAGAAATAAGAATTATATGAAATGCCAGTGGAAATATTACCCTTAATCATTGGAACACCGGCACGATCCCAAGATCCCTGAAAAGGAACCTGGAAAAAATTAGATGCCGAAGTAGCCAACGACTGATGCAGATGAGTGTGCTCCTAGAAACAGCACACATAGTAAGAAAAGTAAGGAGACAGTATGCAACACAGAACGCCACACTATAAAACCCACCCAGTCGATTAGGATGACTGTGACCGACAAAATTATTTATAATAACAATGCTTTGTATCAAGTACAAAAAAATTTTCAGTGGTGAGTTAAGTTGATTATATATATATCTATATATATATATATATATATATATATATATATATATATATATATATATATATATATAAACCTTGCAAGAGCTATATAGCCCTGTCCTGAGTTCATCTTCACCCAGACTGAAGATGAACCTAGGGTAGGGCTCGAAAATTCTTGTAACGTTTCAATAAAATCAACACAATTCAACACTGAATATTATTGTGGACCTGATATACAGGATATCCCGTCCTCGTTTAAGAGAAGAAAGACATAATAAATAATAATAATAATAATAATAATAATAATAATAATAATAATAATAATAATAATAATATATGAAGGTAGGTGACCCTCTCTCAAACATGTTTTGTTAAAGATGATGGCAGCATCGGTGGAATTGATTTTATATATGGTCTTTTCAATTCTTCTTATTATTCTCTTCTCATCAGGGCTGATATTTGCTAATAGCTGGCCGATGTTCATATCTCGGTTAAAGAAATGTCTTCTAAAAATAATAATTTATTGATATGATAACAAAAGTGGTTAACAAATCTTAGTCTAAGGGCGTAACGGAATTCCAACGTTTCCAACCGTATCATCGGTTCATTTTCAAGGAAAGGTGAGCGTGAACTGATTAGAATGGGTTGTTTAAGATTAAGATTAAGCTGGCCTTGTACCAGCACGGGCTCTTGCTCACAGAGCAGCCCGTATATTAGAATGGGGTCTTTCGGCGGTATTTATTGTGTCCCAGTGCTCTGTCTGATGAGCGCTGCGTTTTCATTGGCTAAACAGAGGATTAAGTCCCTGAGTCAAGCCGTCTTGCAGAGGTGGAAGCTCGCACTGCTCTTCGCGTGCGGACGCTGGAGACTGGGAGCTTAGTATTGGGAAGGTCATTGCCGATAGACAGGGGCACCTGATTGGCCCGTTCGATCGGCTCTATGGTGCTGGCGGGCGGCGCCCTACACGCCACCGTCGGGAGGAGTGAAGTCTCTTGAGTGGTGTTGAGGCTGGGTCTCTCCTTCCCGATGTGTAGGGCCTCCAAGAGGCGGAGGCGACGGTGGTCTGCCGCCTTATCGATAATTCTGATATTAGGAATAATGTCACTCCTAGTTATCCTGGTATTGTGGACGTTTTTAGCATGATTATGGATGGCGCCTTCCTGAGCGTGGCAGGATATCCTCTTCGAAAATCGCATTGTCTTCATACCAATGTAAGCGCCGGGGCATTCCCGGACAGGGCATTTGTACTGGTAGACAACGTTAGTTTTCTTGAGAGGGTACTGCATCACGGGGGCTGGATTGTTTTTCATAATCAGGCCACTGGTCTTCTTGCTCTTGTAGTAAATTATTAATTTCACTTTTTTCGCAGGGTCCGTGGGGGAGACGTTCCTTTCTATGATGGTACGAAGGGCTCGCTCGTCCTCTTTGTATTTCTTATGAAATACTCCCTTGTAAAAGAGAGTGACGTCTTCAAGGGCGGCGGGACGAGGCTCCTGCTGATACCATTTATCGATGTTTCTGAGAATGCATTTAGTGATGTCCCGGTTGGAATACCCGTTGTTAATTAAAACTTGGACAACACGTTCTAATTCAGTGTGCGTGTCCTTCCACGAAGAGCAGTGTGAGAGAGCTCTCCTGATGAAGGCGCTGATCGCAGTGCGCTTGTATCTCTCTGGACACTCGCTCTCGCCGTTCAGGCACATGCCCAGGTTCGTGGGTTTCGTATACACCTGTGTTACGAAGCGCTCCTCTTGTTGCCCGACGAGGACGTCAAGGAACGGGGAGGCGACGGTCACGGCAATGTTCGATGGTGAAGTTGAGTCTGCTGTGGTCGTGGAAGGCTTGTCGCAGGCGCTCTATTTCTTCCACCGTGCTGGCGCTGATGAAAGTGTCGTCAATATACTGGACGTACTGTCGGCCAAAAAACTATTGGCAGAGTTTCATAATTTTTCGTTCACTTGCCTGACGCACGATTCATGCCTTATTTATCGATTTTTCTTTTCAAAGATGGAAGAAATCATGTGTAATGACGTTAAAAACAGTCACTGATATCTTTAGAACATTATGTTATGATATTGTGTAAAACTATTTTCCATATAGCAAAATTGACGTGAACGAAACGAAGTGATAAAAAACGTCATATCACAACCATAGATATACATTACCAAATAGATAGGAGACACCTATCACTAGTAATATCGCATAAACATAGTCCTTAAATTATCATTGCAATATTAAGCTGAAGGTAGTTGAACTATTCCATTTGTTAAATTTTACAGAAAACATTGGAATCCCACAAAATGCTATCAAATTTAAAAAAAAAAAAAAAAAAGATATCCTAACAGTGTAAACCAAGCGACCTAACTCTATTGCTTTTGATGTTATGTGCACGGGAATCTGTCAGTGTGTCATTTATCGGTCTAAGAAACATCCCTCGATAAGCGAGAGACAATTATTGCACACTGCATTCGGTGCAAGTTCCTGTTGGGGAGATATCAAGAAAGCTTAATAAACCGGAGAGAATCATACATAGATGAATCAAATTGTTTAAAGAACGGCAAAATTTAGAACATGGGCCTAGAGGTGGAACACCTCAAAGCACCACAAGAGAGCAAGTCAATACAGTTGTAAAGTTGCTGAGCAACATTCATTTATGAATTTTGAATTCTAGTGCATTGTCACGACATTCCTGAACCAGGAATCATGACTAGCTATACGCTTATGACTGGTGTCTGATGAATACTTTAGATGGAGAGGAAGAGATTTTTAAATCTACACTTGAAATCTTTGATAGGTGTATAATGAATAAGTCTAATGAATAAGCAAACGTATCCTTGATGGATGAGAGATTCAGTTAGGCTTACTCTTTTTGTTTTGTTTTTTATCGGTGGCCAATGAATACCACGGATAGGGAGGGAAACAGTTTCAATGATGGATGCATTTTTTTTTCTTCAAAACCTAAAGAATACATTTTATTGGAGATACTTTATTAACATCGTCCTAATCACTCCATCACGCCTATACGCCACCTCTGCTCTCTTCTACATCTCAGGCGACTCTAGCCAAGACCACCGGTGGTCTTGCTCGAGGCGACTTCTCTCTACGAACTCTATCACGTGAAAGCATCAGTAATGATAACGGTTATTTTAAAATTCCCCGCACCGACAACGGACGCCTTAAAATGCATGTTTATAAAATATTTTCTGTTCAAAGAAACCTTATCTTTCATTCCCCAAAATATGTGCATACACTCATGTTACACCCTGTAGCCGTCAAAGAGAAACCCTTGATTAAAGCAGTAGGTTTTTCTTAAAAAAAAAAAAAAAAAAAAAAAATATATATATATATATATATATATATATATATATATATATATAATATATATTATATATATATATATATATATATATATATATATATATATATATAATATAATAATAAAATAAATAAATAAGAACATATGAAATAGACTTAAAAGAGAACGCACCTTTCATATTTCTTATCCTTTCAGCTACATATAATATGCTTAAGGTAGTAGGTCTAGGTATACATGTGAAACTAATTTAAATTAATTTCTATTTAGAAGAAATTAATAGCTACAAAAAGATCAACCTAAGAAAGCTTTAATGAAAGTAAGCCTTTCTTAATGTATTCGTCAGTTTTGACTCCCACAGCTTTCCAACTCGTCCAAATGAAACAGGATGATATGCAAGGAATTCGATAAAAAATAAGACATATATATATATATATATATATATATAATATATATATATATATATATATATATATATATATATATATATAAGAGATTCCTCACCGTGAAAATGAAAGAAGGAGGTACCAAGACTTTCAACTTTTATTCCAAAGTCATCTTCAGGGTACTGAACAATTTTAAGAGAACAACTTATACAAGAAAGCTACATGAGGCCACAAATAACAAAACAAGTCAACAACCTACTTAAGTATGCAAATAAACATTGTTCAAAACAAAAGACATACTTAACGGAAATATGTAGTTACTAAAATCACAGTACAAAACTATCTGTTTGTAAAATATCTAACAACTTGTTTAACTTTTAAATCATCAAGAATAAAACTTTTTTACAATTCATCCATCTTAAAAAGACCATCGCTCATATTCATGTTATTAAAAGAACTAATGAGGCAACCTTCAACTAACAATCTGTCATGCATTGATGAACTTCTAAAAACGAGTGTAGCTGAATTCCAGTCTATAGGGTATTCAAAATCCCTCACGTGACATAAAATGGCACTTGAAACATTCGCAACCCGTACATTATATTTATGCTGTGTAACTCTCTTACTTAGTTCCTTACCAGATTGTCCAATATAAGGCAAATTACAAACAGAGCAGTTAATTTTGTACACGCCTCCTGTTGTCATCACTGATTTATTACAAAACAATGTATTTTTGACAGATGAATTATTACTAAAAACAACATTTATATTCAGACATTTCAGGCTACGTACAACTGATAAAAATTCACAGTGGTATGGCAAAACTAAAATATTTTTAATTTCAAACTTACTTGATCTTTCGTGACAATAAAATGATTTTTTGGCACTTTGGAGGCAACTATCAATAAAATACCTTGGGTAACATAATTTCCTCGCAATTTCATAGATATTCTTAATTTCCTCGTCTAAGAATTCAGGATCACCCACGGGACCATTGTGGAATCGCAAGATATATATACATATATATGCCCCGATAGGGGGGTGGGGGGAGGTTGATGAGGAGGGGAATATGTTATTCGCATTCTAAGTTGATGACTTTTAATCAAAATAAACAACATGCATACCCTCTTCTCGATGTTCGGTTTCTTTGTTCATCTTCTGAAGGACTTTCAAAAACTGTCTACATATATGTTTAGTAGAATGTTTGATACCTAAAGTCCTTACTATTAAGAAATAAAAAGGAATAGCCTCTTGCTAGTTGATGCTAAAATAAAGAATGAGTAGTTCTATCTCAAGATTTTACGTAGTGTGGGTTAGAACTCCGGTTCATTGGAACCACCTATTTTTGGTATCATCTATTCCGAATTCAGAATGAAAATTATAGTTACAACTGCCACTTCGAAGAAAACCTTGTTGAATCCTAATGAGCACAGGAAACTCACACGTGTGTAGTCGCTGGGAAAAATTTTGTCCCATAATTATCCCCATATATCGAAGGGCCAGTACTTCCCCCGCACCAAGACTGGATATACCTATGACAAGAGGACCTACCATAGGAAAATCATAAGTAAGTGAAACAGTGGTGTGTTAGTGTCTGTGGCATTATTTTATTTCACTGAGGCTCAAGCTTGTGAATATTAGTTGAAAATAAATAGCATAACATCGTAGAAAATTCAGAATCCAACATTCATGGGAACTGAAATCCTTTTTGCCATAAGCATTTTATTACATATGCCTCTCCAAAACAATGGCATCTTCCCAATGAAAACTGTTAAACTAGTTTTCATGTGAAGTTAATACTACAGTAGGGATAATTCCTAAACAGACTTATACCCTGATTGTAGAATAATCCCTCAATCCTGATATGCTATCATCCATCATATGCAGTTGTAAAATAAAGACATCTTTAGTCTACAGCTACATTTATTAATAGCTATTCATATAATTATTTTTCGATGACGTGTTTATTGTGTGTGCAGGATTTCGTAGTCCGTGTTTTATTTTGGTTATTATTAGCATCGATATTAGTTAACTTATTTTTTCTTAGTTGTATATTCTTTATTTATTCTATTTTATTGCACTGCTATTCATTCCGATCAATAAGTTTTTAGGTCCATCTGGTGCTCATGATTCGAGCAAAAGTGTGTCAATTAGTCTTGAATTATCTTGTGAATAAAAAGTAAAACTACTGGTACTAGCTAAAGTTGTTGGTGGATCCTTAGGATACAGAGAAAGATAACATAACTAGAAAGAGCAGGTGAAAGCTCCTTGAATGGACTGATTTTCGGAGCAAGGAAACAAGTGAGCCATTCTTATCAAGGTGAGTGTTTTTTTTTTTTTTCTTTCTTTCTAAGGACGCAGATCCCTCTCCCAATGTAGATCAGTTCTCGGCCTTCTAGTCTTCCGTGATTCCCTCTTATTGGCAGCTTAACTTTCAAAATCTGGTGTGCATGTGGTCACTCTTCTCGTAATTATACACACACATACGCGTGTATGTATATATATATAATATATATATATATATATATATATATATATATATATATGTGTGTGTGTGTGTGTGTGTAAATATATATATGTATATATATATATATATATATATATAATATATATATATATATATATATAGAATAGCTATTACTAAATATAGCTGTAGACTAAAGATGTCTTTATTTTACAACTGCATATGATGGATGATAGCATATCAAGAATGAAGGATTATTCTACAATCAGGGTATAAGTCGGTTTAGGAATTATCCCTACTGTAGTATTAACTTCACATGAAAAATAGTTTAACAGTTTTCATTGGGTAGATGCCATTGTTTCGGAAAGACATATGTAATAAAATGCTTATGGCAATAAGTCTTTCAGTTCCCATGAATGTTGAATTCTGAATTTTCTACGATGTTATGCTTTTTATTTTCAACTAATATTCACAAGCTTGAGCCTCAGTGAAATAAACTAAATGCCACAGACATTAACACACCACTGTTTCACTTCCTTGTGATTTTCCTATGGTAGGTCCTCTTGTCATAGGTATACACAGTCTTGGTGTGGGGGAAGTACTGGCCCTTCGATATATGGGGATAATTATGGGACAAAATTTTTTTTAGTGACTACACATGTGTGAGTTTCCTGTGCTCCTTGAGATTCAAAAAGGTAAAAGTAGCAAGCAGGGAAGGGCAATAGAATCCATGTATGTATTGATCCACATATCACCAGTGCGCGCAGGATGGAGGATGGTGCCGTCCGTTTCCACTGATGGGGAAGAAAAATGCGAGTTTTTTTTTTTTTTTTTTTTTTTTTTTTTTTTTTTTTTTTCCAACTCCGGGCGGGGTAAGGGCTTCAACTGACTAGCTCGCTGGGAGGCTTTCAACACCAGTTGTTTGGATGCCGTGAAAGTGTCGTATCATCATCGTCATGCGGGATACTGATGCCTAAACGTGTTTCCTTATTCGACAGTCCGTTTCTTCAGCATGGGGCGTGTGGTTATTTTACATTAAATGACCTAGATTACTGTAGTATTAATTTGCATGGTAAATTTTAACGCTAAAGTAAGTTATGAGCTGCTGAAGTTTTCACTTCTAGAAGGGGAATTGTTGCGAAGGTTGGCGAGTTTCTTTGTATTTGAGTACACCTCAATAACTAAAAAACAAATGGTATCGTAATGCATTGAACCGTAGGCTCTTTCGGTTGATTAATAATTTCTACTTAGAACACCAGAGAACAGGGAACAAAATACACTTTGCAGTAAACTTCTTTCATCGACCGCCAGTACTTAGTATGTACGGATGAATTGAAATTATTGGCAAATATTAGCAGGTTTAAAAGAGAAATAGGTATCATTCATCGACGGCAAAATAGGTGATCAATTGATAGATTTACGATTGTGGACCTTAAATTTTTTCTAAAATACACTGATATGATTTACGCAGACTTTTCCCTAATTCAATAAGATCTCTGCTATCAAAATAAGTTTCCCTTAGTGTGCATATATATATATATATAGATATATATATATATATATATATATATATATATATATATAAATATCTATCTATATATATATATATATATATATATATATATATAAATATATATATATATATATATATAGTATATATAGTATATATATATATATATATATATATATATATATATATATTTTTTTTATTTATATATATATATATATATATATATAATATATATATCTATCTATCTATCTATCTATATATATATCTATATAATATATATATATATATATATATATATATAGATAGATATATAACTATATATATATATATATATATATAATATATATATATATAGTATATACTTTATACTACTTATATATATATAGTATATATATATATATAATAAATATATAGATATATATATTATATATATATATATATATATATATGCAC
>NC_087217.1:74017080-74022080 GCF_015104395.2 Macrobrachium nipponense | reverse complement strand
ATGCTTGCTGGTTGGAAGGTGGATGATCAACAGTCCTTTAGCCTCAGGAGTTTCTAAGATCTGAGGGCGGACATAAAAATGCGGACGAACAAATAGCTATCTCGTTTTCTTTTATAGAAAACTAGACAATTCATTTTCGAGATAAACTCAGTTATTTATTTATTTACCTATTTTTTTCCAGAGCGTTGTAGAATATTCCATCAGAGAGTTTATTTGCATCGTTGACTATTTCAGCCTAAATTTAAATTAAGGTTTTTTTCTGAAGGGCTTAAGAAAACCATTAGTATAGTAATAATTCCACGTAGGATGGTTTTAACCTCCGCCCAGAGTCATAACAAGGATTCTAACTGAACAATAATGTACTTACGTATTCATATTCCCCTCAAATATTCTTTGTTTCTTCGAATAACATTGAAACGTTTGAAATATGGTTGAGTAAGAATGGTAACCTGAATATTGTTTGAATTCTTCCAAATTTTGTTTATTCCAGAAAAAAATGAGAGCATCTCACGGGAGACGAGGATTCGAGATTGAAAACCCCTTTCCACTTAGCTTAGATTTCTTTTTCTATTCTGCTAAGAGTAGAAATGTTAAAGTTAGTTTATGTTAGACAAAAATACTTGTACCTGTCTACAGTTTCATCTCCATACGGTGTAGAATCCTTTCATTTGTCTCTTTACCCGAGTTTCTACCTGTTATCCAACGCAGCTTCGCTTCCAGGAAGACTGAACAATAGACTGATATTTCTCTTTCCTTTTCATACCGACTACCCATTCTCCGGCAATAAAAATGAGATTAAAAAAGTCCGGAGTTTCAATTTCAAAACAGTGGTTCAATTTGTTGCACTTTTGAACCTACCTCGGCAACCTCGTATGCCCATTTTAGTCTCTCTCTCTCTCTCTCTCTCTCTCTCTCTCTCTCTCTCTCTCTCTCTCTCTCTCTCTCTTCATTTTCTGAATTCAAGAGGAAATGTCAAAAACTGGTACCGCTGTATTTGGAAGGCCACTTTGTTGGAATTCCAAGAGGATAAATAGGACAGAAAAACACTTCCCGGTACGTCATTATATTTACGTGAAACAATTCCAGATCTGATCTGATTTTTTTTTTGTACTCATGAAATAATGCTCTCTCTCTCTCTCTCTCTCTCTCTCTCTCTCTCTCTCTCTCTCTCTCTCTCAGGTACGGCGAAGTTAATATTTAGTACACAAGGAAATTCTACCCATAAAAGGGTTCATAAAGAGGTTACATATCCAATGAGTGCATTCAGCTTTGGAGTCCATCTTCATTTTTATTGATTATTTTTGTATTGCCACTGTAGCTTATATGAAAACGTACGTTATGTCTTGCGTAAGCAGAATAACTTACATCCAAGTAAATATATTAAGGCCAATATTTTTGCCTATTCCGTCATTAACTGTAAACATCCACGTTACCCTATTCTGACATTTGGAGTAACCGGACCCTATAATCATACTCACCAAGTACTGTACACATCCATTACCTCTGCCAAGTTCCCTGATTTATCTAAGGATGAATTCTTACGGTTGATTCGTTGTACATCTATTTGATGAAACAAAGGAAGCATACGAGGCTGAAAGCAAGCTCTAAATCTAAGATTGTAAAATATGTCTCAGATTTGCCTGCGTTAAAGATTCCCGGGATCATTCTCAGGACATTTTTAGATTAGTTGTAGAGTGCTAAAGAAGAATCAAAATTTGAGTCATTCATGCAGTAGCTCAAACATTGGATGTGCAAAGATTAAGCTGAACTGACGAATCCTAAGAATGCTATTTAGTTTACACATTTGAAAATACCTTACACGTAAGAAAACTAGAGCACTAATTTAAAGTGCATGTCTTTTTATATAGTGAATATTCATTAAGGATACAAAATTACATTAAAGTGGTGCGTGGCCTTTGATAGCCTGAGTTTTTTGTCATTTCACTCTTTGTACTAAAACTGTAAAACTGACAGGTAACGATTGTTGCCTCGCCAGAAAACTCATCCCCAACACCTAAGGTTCTAACGCGAGCCTGTTAATTGTATAAGTTATGATATGGCACATCAGGACAGGCACTTTCGTTTCAGTTAGAAATCTGATAAACACGGGCAAATGTTTAGAGGGTAACCAGAAATTGTAGGAGGTAGCTTGAAAAAAACTGTACTATTAACTCTAGGTTACTTGTATTCGATATCATCTTACGCTGGCATCGAGATCTGTTGTATGATTTTTTGTTTTATTTAGAGGTCGGCTCTATCTGTTCCGGTTGTGACTATTTTTCTTATCTATTTAATTTTTTTTAGTGTACTGCCATCCCAGTGGCTTTTTGTCTTACATTAGTATCATTAAAAGGACAGTGATGGTTGCCTTCAAGCGATTTAGTCTTTTCCATCTTTCCTTTATCTTTCCTGCCTACAACTAGAGAATTCCTTACATTTTGTCACATATTGTTTTATTCGTTTTCTTCTTTATTTTGAGTGGGGATAAAAGGGAAAAATTTTGAATTCTTATTCCTCTGAAAATCATCATTTTACTAAATACCATCAGATCTTTTTATTCTGCTTTCCTTGCTTATATCTTATGCATTTCCTAAATATTGTATTTTGCATCTTTGTTTAAAGAACCGTGTTATAGAAAAAACTCTCTCTCTCTCTCTCTCTCTCTCTCTCTCTCTCTCTCTCTCTCTCTCTCTCTCTCTCTCTCTCTCTCTTATCTTATCTTATTAGCTCCCCTCTCATTTCCATTATGCTTCACTTATCCATGCATCATTTGAAAGTTTTTTGGATAAAAACTTGAGCCAAACTCTTGATGCTGTAAAAGCAATCAGCTGCTCACTAATTTAATTTTGCATTTTTGAAATATCTTTGTTCGATCTGCCTTCGACAGTATTTATTATGTAAAAATATTACAAACCATCTGATGCCTTTTTCTTTTATTTTTACTTTGAGGGGAGATTTTACTATTCGTCGTCCTTATATATTTAATTGCGCAATAGCTCAGAACATCCCATCCTCATTCTTTATTAGTGTATTTCAGAATAAAGCAAAAGCTTTTGCCATTTTGCCTTTTAATCCATCCGTTGCTACACTCAACTGTTTCTTTCCTCCCTTGGCATAGTGGACATAATGAGAACAAATCGCACACGGTTTCAGTGGACAGAATCATATCCTATATTGTCTGCTGTGTCTTAGTTTTCTTGAATAATTGTCGAAGATTGTATTTTTTTTCTATCGCTTTAAGGATGTATCGAATTTCAGTGCGTTGCATTAGATTTTGTGTGTGTTCTTTTTTGTTTTTGTTTTTAGGAACCTTAGAAGGTATTATGCAGTAAAAGAGAAAGTACATAAGGACCAGTTAAAACACACACACACACAGAGAGAGAGAGAGAGAGAGAGAGAGAGAGAGAGAGAGAGAGAGAGAGAGAGAGAGAGAGAGAGAGAAGGTTTAATTTCCGTTGCAAGGTGCACTCAAACGTTATTTTATTTTATATATATTTTTGTTCTGTCTTGGCACCGGGCATGCCTGTTTACCGAACGGCTTTTTCTAGTGCTCCAGAAAGCTCACTTCTTTGATTTTCATTAGTTTCCCTTAGACAAACTGTCATTTTTTTGAAGCATCGAAATGGATGTTTGTAGTTCTTCTTCCTGCTGCCACACCTCACTTGTTTACACATCCTCATTCATTTTCCGTTTCTTGTCTACTCGTAACTAGTTTATATGGAATCATCTAGTTCACTTCTATATGACTGAATACTGTGACAGCAATCATTACCGCGATAGAAATTGCTTCTATTTACCTTTGAATGGTTATCTCTTGCAACCGTGGTCAGACTCTAGTTGTGACGAACAAGCTGCTCAGTATTCATCTGGGGGTGTCCATAACTTTCCACTATGTTTTCATGAGAGAATTTGTTGTTCAAGTGCTAATATACATGTGTCATCTACTTGCTACAATATTTCCAGTACGTGAAGAGATCAACAAAAATGCTCTTGCTGTGCTGCTAAACTTATTTCCTATTCAACATCACGTTAGGACGTAAAATGTTTTTCTACATAATTATATTCTCATCAGTACGGGAAACCGGTGCATTTAGTTTCCGCTGTTAAGGTATTCCAAGTTGTTATTTATAAATTTCATGCAGAGAAAAGATCAAATATGGCAACAAATGGAGAGACGACACGATGGAATTTTTTTCTTAGTGAGAGGAAGTCAAATCTCAAACACCTTTGTTGACAAGTGATATGCTGCCGAATATTAAAGCTTCTTTTCAGAGATTTAAGTTTTCGTTTACTTAGAAATGTTTCTTTGGCTGAATTAAAATAAACTAGGGCATTTTTAAAACCAGTGGAAACAAACTATTCACAAGATACCTTGAAAAATATACGGCGGATTTAATCATCACTACTAAATTAGTTCTCCTTAGTTACGTATAAATCATCCTTTTTACCTCTACCAATGGAGCTTGCAGGAGGTTGTATCACAGATATTGTAGCTATTATTTATTTTCATATCTTAATGTAGTATTGCTGTCATGTATCTGAAAAAAAAACTCAGATTTTATTGATTTTATTTACGAAGATGAATACTTCGATTAGATAGTGAAATGAGGTTCAGATCCATATATAGTTTTAGGACTTGGTTTTACTTTTCAAATGCCATAAACTTATAAAACATCCTTACATAATAGACATCCAGTAAATCACACTACAAATACATACCCCAGCATCTCCCAATCCTCTTTCCCAGTAATTGTTAACTTTTTTTTGTAAGCGTTTCCTGAGAGAATTTCCTCCTTAGATGATGAAAGCAACAAAACGTTAATTGGAATTGCGCTTTTCGGTAGCATAGCTGCCTAGACTCAATAAGAAACTTAAGGTGATATGAAATATCCAAAATATTAATACTTACAACGGTCGATATCGATACTATTGAAGATGGAGTAACTAACTAATATATATATATATATATATATATATATATATATATATATATATATATA
>NC_087217.1:74012080-74014580 GCF_015104395.2 Macrobrachium nipponense | reverse complement strand
TATCCATGCTTTTTCTTTCCATTCAGACGATGCAAAAATAGGTGTTATTTCTGATATATTCTTGAGAGCGTATAAACTTTGTGATGTTGAATATTTAGATACTAAAATCAATCATATCAAAAAAGTTTTCACTGCTCTTGCTTACAATACAAATTTTATTCAAAGGGCGCATTTTAAGGCACGTAGAATATAGTATGTGGCAAGGGAGAAAAGGACCTTCCTGGGTAATAATAATAGTGTTTTAGTCTTACCACAAACCAAAGCAAACCCTGGACTTTTAAACGAATATTTGAAATTTTGCAACATTGTCCCAGTATATAAGAATACGAACACTGTTAAAAAGTACCTAACAAATAGTTTAGAAAATGTAGACAAAACACAAGGATGCATTTACGAAATTCCCTGTCAAGAGTGTAATAAAACATATATAGGTGAAACGATTGATTTTGACAGAGGAAAAAGACAACATCGTGACTCATTAAGGAAAGGTGATGAAAACAACGCCCTGTTTAAACATAGACAAAGTAAAAATCATATGGTAAACCTAGACAAAATGAAAAACATAAAGGTTATTAATAACACTGGAAAAAGAAAACTTTTAGAATCTATTTTAATCCAAAATGTTGACGCTATGAATATATATGAGTGATTTTAAACTGGACCTTTTCTGTAATGCAATTATGACAAAGCATGTAGTTAGTGTATCTAAGTTGTTAAACAAGATTGGCAAACCACAGTAGGGCAGTTATTCTGATACAACCATATGCTTGTATGTTATTTCTTTTACCTTGACCGTTGTTTTCAGTTTATGTAACTTTTATTTCTCTTTCTGAAAGAGGGAGAGAATGTACTCTCCGAAAGCTTAAATAAAAAACTTTAAATTTTTCCCAAATTTTAGTGGGCATCCTACAACATATTAGAACACGGATACAGTGTTTATCTTTTGCTATATATCTATATATATATATATATATATATATATATATATATATAATATATATATATATATATGAATAATTATCACATCGAACTGTGATTCATTTATATATCATTCGAGCTACAAATGTCCTTTAATATCTAAATTTGAATAATTATCACATCGAACTTGAGTCTATTTATATATCATTTCGAGACTACAAAGTCCTTTAATATCTAAATTCGCTTTACCTCGGAATTGATATATTTTCATATATGTACCGAAGGGGAAATTTTTAGTTGATAATAATTTCGTCCCCACATGGGATCGAACCACCGTCCAAGTGGACGGGAACGAAATCAGGACAGACAGTGACGCTATCAATTCAGCCAACAGAGACACTATAAGTTTATATCGATTCTGAACTTACAAATCACCCTCGAACTCGGTGTTTTTCGTAATTAGAATCAATATGAAACCCCGTCTACCATGTTAGCCAATTCGAGCGTTTGACCCACGTAGCCTTTGTTATGAATAATTATCACATCGAACCGTGATTCAGTTATATATCATTCGAGCTACAAATTTCTTTTAATATCTAAATTCGCTCTACCTCGGAATTGATATATTTTCATATATGTACCGAAGGGGAATTTTTTAGTTGATAATAATTTTTAATATTTAAAGGAAATTGTATTATGAAAGGAAAGGTGATGGAGCCTAAGAAGGAACATTGATGTGCAAACTAATTCACTCTCTTACGCAAATTAAGCATGAATTTTAAATAAGCGCAAATTATCTTAAAAGAGCTATGAATAACCGAGTGTTAGGGTTCATGTATAATCTCTGTTTATCTCCTTCTTTACTATTTCCAGCATTAGAATTCTTAAGAATGTAAACAATAACTGGATGAGATTGTTTTTTAAACCTTGCCTTCAATGCTTCTCTCTTCAAGAGAAAGAACATTGCCAACATATGAAAATAGATGAACAACCACTGTAAAACGAATGCAACAAATCAGTTTGATGATTTAAAAAATCAATGCACGCATTTCATAGTAAATATTAATTAGATATATCTAAAGAACTGTAACGCACCACATGTGAATAGTTTGTTTGTAAAACAACTAGACCAGTAGACATCTCTATATTAATTTTCAAACCGAATATTTTTTCTTCTGTCCGAGATGAATATCATTTTATTCCATCAGTCTTGAAAAAACTTGGCCTGGATGAAATAAAATTTTCTCAAATTTCCTTGTATCTCATCGACAACGATTTGCTTCAACGATTTTTCGAGATTCCGAGCCTTTGCACTGCCTGTTACTGAGTGCTCGGGGCCTTAGTACTATATCATGGAGCACGTTTGTTCATATGTGTAGGTCTCGTATATGTGCATTTGTCTAGTTAAAAACCCAACCTCTCTTCGTATATCCTGTTGACTGAATACAGAATTAGTGCGAATCTAATTTACGAAACAAATCATAATGAATATTTTTCAGAATCCCACTCCTTCCCTGGAGAGCTCAGCATGCCAGAGTATGTCGGAGTTGTTTGAAAAGAAATCCACTCGTGTGTCTGTTTC
>NC_087217.1:73999580-74007080 GCF_015104395.2 Macrobrachium nipponense | reverse complement strand
CCCTCTACAACTATACAAATGCTTGGAAAGAAATGACCGTGAGTATGCTCAGAACAGTATTCTGAAGGGGGAAGAAGAACTGATTAACTTTCAAGCATTCGATGTCGAAAATTTTTGTGTCTAATTTGCTAAGGTAGGTGACAATACTTTCAAGACTGGATGTATGGAAGGGGCTGGACAATGAGGTTGGCTACCCCGGCTTCTAACTGCTGTTCGACAGCAAGATGGAAGAGAAATCCCCTAAAGATGATGATGACAACGATGACAAGTCTAATGTACAACCCTTGGAGTTTCCTCAAGTAGCTCAAGAAAATGTAGCAGTTTTTGTTTGTGAAGCAGAATCATCATTCTTTTCATCAGAGTTCCCACAACAGTTTTTCAGGCCCCAGCTCCATGAGCCCAAACTTATTTATTGCTATTTATTTCTATGGTAACTCCATTACACTGCTTTTAAGCACAAGAAACCAGTTCGGCACTCTGTTGTCTTGCAAGGAATGTTCTTCCAGCCAAGAATATGATGTATCTCTACCACCTATTGTTGACTTTTGTAGCTCAATGGCGCTTCCAACAAGTTTGCCACTTCATGATCTCGTAGAAGAATAAGAGACAGTGGTAGAGGATGTTAAGGAATGTGAAACCCTCTTCCCAGTTTTCTGAAAGTCCAGCCAACATATGAATTTTTGGCATTGTGGAGAGAGAGAGAGAGAGAGAGAGAGAGAGAGAGAGAGAGAGAGAGAGAGAGAGAGAGAGAGAGAGAGAGAGAGTTGTTATCATTTTGGCAATACGGCTCTGTAAAGTGTTTTGCATGCTGTTTATAAACATATAGTGTATGTATACAGTACTGTGGAGAGACACACAAAAAAAAATTTACAACATTCCGTTTTACATCTGCATATTACATAATGTGTAGTTCTTAAGCATGCACTGTATGTATACAATACTATAAGTTACCAAATAGGGTGTGTGTGTGTGTGTGTGTGTGTGTGTGTGTTTGTGTGTGTGTGTGTGTGCCTGTTCGTTTTTCATCATACCTTTAAGGCCTTCCTTCCAGTCTCCTTAATGGCAGGGAGAAAAAGGTGTGGTGGGGGAGATTAACTTTATATAAAGATTAAGAGTCAAAATGAGACGAAAAATAAGGAAGGGAATGAGGTAAGAGAAAGCTGGTGTTTAGAAAGGGCGGGAAAACATTAACATTTTGAATATTAGACTTGTCAAAACAGTTTAAAGTCTTGTAGGTAAATGATAAGAAGTAAAAAACCATACAATTTTACATCAGCTTTTGTTCTTCTTTTATTTTTTCTGGCAATAATTAGAGAAATTCTGGCAATCACATTCAAGCGAGTACTCAGCCATTTTTAAAAGGATCATGCACGTTATGCTCCAAAAGCTTATTTTGTATTAAACTATTTGGTAATGGATGAAGGTAATTTCACACTGCAGTAATGCAGTAATGTATGGGCATGCAACATAATTTAATCAGAAAAGATGGTTTACCAGAGAAAGATATACACGATATTGCTAATCTAATGCATATATTTTGTGAACATGAAATATATATATATATATATATATAGTATATATATATATATGTTTATATATATATATATATATATATACTGATATATATATATATATATATATATAGTATATATATATATATATATATAGTACTATATATATATATATATATATAATATATATCTATATATATATATATTATACTATATAAACATATATATATATATCATATATATATATATCTCTATATATATATATATATATTAATATATATATATTACATATATATATATATATAAAAACATGTTATATAAAAAACTATATATATATATATATATATATATATTATATATATCATATATATATATATATATATATTATAACAGTGTTTCATTTATTGATCATCAGTGATAGGATTTAACTTTTGTAGATTCCAACCTTAGTGATTGCTTGAAACTGTTTCCTTCAGCTTTCTTGAAGTGAGTTAGGACAGGGGGAGATATCTGAAATACTTAAACTTTTAAATTAGTTGTTGGAGTGATGCCCTTTAATTAAATTAAGCATATAGGTGTACTTGGCACCTGTTTCAATGAACTTAGTCTTACTTTTTGCACGATTAATTAGCTGTTTAGAGGATCACTGTTACTTTTGGGTACTCAACTGTATTTTATCTGTGATAAATTGTCAAGTGTCTGGCTGCTCTGGGGTGACAATTTTTTTATTGGTAAGTGTAATAACCAGATAGTTGGTTGCTTCGTTAGATATATATATATATATAAATATATATATATATATATATATATATATATATATATATATATAAGCGAGTACCACAAGAATATGATAAGCAGAAATCCGTATAAAGCACTTCCCGCTTTATTTAGGCATTGTCGAACCACAACGCCTGATAAAGGCAAATGCACTTGGTACGGATTTATGCCAATCATTTTCCTGTGGTGTTCGCTTACATAGTAAAGTCATGTGCATCTTCTGTGATTATTCAAATACACACACAGGAACACAAACACACATATTTACGATATATAGGTATATATATATATATATATATATATATATATATATATATATATATATATATATATATATATATATAACGAAACGGCCAATTATCTGGTTATTGCACTTACCAATCAAAACATTTTTACCTCAGAGCAGCCAGACACTTGACACTTCATCACAGATAAAATACAGCTGAATACCCTAAAGGTAACGGTGATTCTTTAAACAGCTTATTAATCGTGCAAAAAATAAGACTAAGTTCATTAAAATAGGTGCTAGGTACACCTATATGCTTAATTTAATTAAAAGGCATCACTCCAACAACTAATTTAAAAGTTTAAGTATTTCAGATATCTCCCCCTGTCCTAACTCACTTCAAGAAAACTGAAGGAAACAGTGCAAGCAATCACTAAGGTTGGAATCCACACAAGTTAAATCCTATCACTGATGATCAATAAATAAAACACTGGTATATGAATTTTAAATAGAACAAATTATTTTTAGAGTCAAAATTTGTAAGCGAAATTACAATCTCAGGAAAATTTACTATTACTTGAAAACAACACAAAGTTTAATTAATTCTTGAGTTAATTATTAAACAAAACTAAATCAAACTTCATTTATCAAGAATGTTAATTAATCAAGAAATTGAATAATTCAATTGATAAAGTAAAATTCAAACTGTTGATAGATAATTAAGCATTGAAAAGAAACCTAAGTAAATGCAAATTATAGTTCAAAATGTTAATTTAATCAAGTATGCAAACTAAATCATGAAGACCCACCTAAGTTAATCAAACATTTTGAGAATCCAAAAACATGAAAATACACACCGTATAAGAGTATTAAATTCATCACCAAAATGTAAAAAATAAAAGGTAAGACATAGTATCACACAGAATATACATAAAAACTCACCTGAAAAACAATATTCAAAACCGCTACTTTGAATATCCCTTATTCAATCTTCAAAAATCATTTTAACCATTGTTAAAAAGTAAAGTCGCTTTACCTTGCACCAGTTGAAGCTTCAGGTTTTCACGAAATTCACTCGAAAGGAATTTAACAAAAGCTAAGAGTGATCCAAATACAAAGTTTTTATATTACTTTAAAAAATAAATAGAAAATTCCAATCGTTCGATCGAACGATCGAGAGAGAGAGAGAGAGAGAGAGAGAGAGGAGAGAGAGAGAGAGAGAGAGAGAGAGTGTATTAGCATCCCCCTTCTACACAACACAACTATCAGTCTCAGAGTAACGAATTTTACCACTTATGGATATCTGAGTGATCTGACAATGAAATTACTTTACAAGTTATAAATTCCTTTTTAACAAATCGAAAAATATAAAAGTTCATTTATTAGTTACATTACACAGACTTATATATCAATGTTAAACTTGTTTAACTATAGAATATTCTCGAATGCAAATAGTGATGTCACTTACGAGATAATGACGTCACGAGATACTATGCAAAACACTCTGTTTACGGAACATTCTCGAAGCTTATGACGAAATATTGAGCAATAAGTAACATGGCTTAGGCAAGAGCAAAGACGAACGATGCTAAAAAGAGAAGTTATGACCGAAAAGTCTTTGTCTTAAGTTGATGACAGGTTTTCTCACAACAATACATAGAGTTTGGGTGCTTCCAATTACTTACTTGCTGACAGATACATACATACATACATACACACACACACACACACACATATATATATATATATATATATATATATATATAATATATATATTATATATATATATATATATATAAGAATTTCATCCTTATTACTGGTGTATGATTAGTAGAAACTTGCTTAATAAACTTTAAATAAACGTGAGGAGAGAGAGAGCGAGAGAGAGAGAGAGAGAGAGAGAGAGAGATGGGGTGGGGGGGTGGAACTTTTCAGCTACAAGCTACTACTATGCATTTCAGGGACGGCGAGTTATTGTTTTCTCAAATATCTTTTGAACTAATTGTTTGATGGAAATGGTACTTTGACACTATTCAAAACACCTCGCCCAAATTTTTGGTAATATATTGCATTGTGAAATGGTGTTACTATGAGATTCAGGGCCTCTGTAACACGGTTTTTTCGCAATAACTTTTTATGTATGCATTTCATAAATATAACGCTTATTCAGAATACATATTATCACACATAAATTTTGAGTGTATTTGCTCTACGTAGGTTGAATAAATTTGGTACTTATAATGTAAAAGTGACCTTTTTTGAAGACAGGCCAACTTACTCAGAGAAAAGGTTTCGAACGCACTCGTTTACGTAACTTATGACATCATTTCTTCCCTCTTTCTCGATGGATGATTGGCTATACGTAACGAAGGCTAAACCTCTGGCAACAATGACATACAAATTTAAATACAAGCAAAGCAGTACACCTTTATGAACTCTGGAACCTCCCCACTGATAATTGTCATAATGAACAAACCAACAAAATATGTTAATAAATACAGAAACACTTCGATTATTAGTCTAACTCCCAAAATAAGTTTCCAAAGAAATTACAGTCTACTTTATAGGTCACAATCAGATTGACAAGATGTAGGGAATAGTTGGTAATTACCAAAAACATAGTAGACAACAGTTGATTTGATAACTGCTATATCCAATGTCAAGCAATTTTAGTTATTGGCTATCTACCTATTTACTGAAAAAGAATAGCCGGTACCGTATATTGGCTTTAAACCTTCACCAATAATTATCGTCAGAATGGTGACTTCATGAGGCTCCACCCACTTTCGCCTCGCTATAATTCAGGATAACACTGAAGGCTACCATGGGCATTGTTGGATTAGAAAATTTAACTTCTGGCTATAAAAACTAATTTCTCGAGTAGTTGTAAGAAGTCCTCAAGGATCCCAGCAGTTGGTCTAAACGTTTAATTCATGTATATTACTGCTATACTGTTGCGGCACTACTGCTACAGTAGTATTACTACGCTAGCACTGATACCCCCACCCACAACATCTATGTATCGTTCCGCCATTCATAAAGTCTTTGGGTTTCAGAGCCGATGGCATTTCTGTCTGGTGGATGGGCGGGGCAACATTTAGTCAAAAGGTATTTGTTTACCTTGCTTACGTAATGAATGTTTTTCGACTCTTGGCTCGTAATCATTGGCCATGGCGTCGACTAGATCATTTTTACTCTATAAAAATCAAAACCATCGGGTTTAGGTTATTGATAATGCTGACAAAATTTGTGTGTGGTTGTAAAATATACACATGTCAACTTTCAGCTACATCCGATGCTTTGACAAGGAGCAAAGTCCAAAAAACCGTGTTACAGAGACCCTGAATCTCATAGTAGTTGAGGCGTTTACTCTTGACTTTTAAAGGCAAAGTCGTATTAGTCAGTAGGAGTCATTTACAGATTCGAACGTCTGCCCTACTCATCCCATCCCTCTCCTCCCACCCTCCCTCTCACTTGCTTTATCACCGTGTTTCTTATTTCCGTTGTGAACTCTCCAATTATCTGCTAGTATGGAAAAATATGAGGGAAACGCGGCGATAAAGCAAGTGAATAAGGCAAACACTGGATACCTTCCTTATCAGAAAAACCCTGCATGTTAAATGCCAGAAAATAGGATAATAGGTAACACTTAGGTAGTCTTCATAAACCACTGTCCTAGTTGTAAGAAATACAGGTAAAATCCTTTTTGGAATCTGTCTCAAAAATAGGTATGTAAAAGAAAATTCAAGATGCATGAAACTCAACTCATTCACTAATAGAGAAACACATACATACAATGATATTATGATAGTGATAGTAATTTCCCCCAAATTATACCCATTTTCTTGGTTTTTCCCTGACAGCAATTCACCTGCTGACGCTATAAGTAGACAAAGCTCTGCGTCCTTATGGATAGGGGGGAAGTGAGCAGACATTGTCTCTCATATCCTTGGTAAACAGTGACGGTTATACGCTCTCTAGCCTACTCCCATTTATGTAGTTTAAGAAAATACAATAACAATAATTAATTGAAAAAATAATTTACAAAAACCAACATATGTATAACATCCAATATTAATTTATAATATAATAGGCAGGAGAGTGGGCCTAGACGGAAGGCCAGGAAGGTAGGTTGAGGGAAGTATGATCAGGGAATGGGTGAGGGAGGGAGGTAGGTGGGAACAGGATGGGGATAAAACTCGTTCGAAAGCAAAGGCTGGCAATGCTTGACAACACGATGTAAGTCAAGAATAACCGCCTTAACTAACATCATTTGGACAATGCACAATATTACAAAAATTTAATGCGAGGTGTTTTGTACACTGCGTTAAAGTACCATTTCTATCAAATAATTAATTTGAAAGATATTTGAGAAAAAATGATGACTCGCCGTCCCTGAAATTCATAGTAGATATCAATTGATCTCAGGCAAGGACCTTTTGTCAGTCTAGAATAATGCATAAAATACACACACATGCAATTATATATATATATATATATATATATATATATATATATATATATATATATATATATATATATATACATACATGCATACAAACATGCATACATATATATATATATATATATATATATATATATATATATATATATATATATATATATATATATATATATTATATAATATAATAAAAGGAGCCCATAAAAAACACCAAAATATAGAGAGAAAAGTACAATATTTCAGAGACTGCTGTCTCTCTCTTCAGGTGCATTCATATACCTGAAGAGAGAGACAGCAGTCTCTGAAATATAGTACTTTTCTCTCTATATTTTAGTGTTTTAATGGGCTCCTTTTATTAGATGGAGTTCTGTTGTAACAGAACATTTTTACCAGTCACACACACACACACACACACACATATATATATATATATATATATATATATATATATATATATATATATATATATATATATATATATATATATATATATATATATATATATATATATATATATATATATA
>NC_087217.1:73984580-73994580 GCF_015104395.2 Macrobrachium nipponense | reverse complement strand
ATATGGAATCAGATTTTTCAGCTATGAGTCAACCGTGCAGTTAGTAAATCAACCGAATCCGGGGACGCTCAGGGGAATTCACATAACCTGAAAGAATTCCCACTACCTTTGATGTCCGTCAGTGCCAGCCAGTTCTCTCAGGCCATCACACCACTCCTCTCATAATTCTTTCTTAATTGTTCTCATCCATGTCTGCTCTGATTTACACTCGAACCCCGTTCTTTAGCAGTTTACCGTGGTACCTCAAACCTGCCGCATTCACTTCCACCTAGAGGGTCTCAGTTGATGATCAGCTGGATCTGCGAAAACTACTTCTGTCATCATGTCAGTTGTTTCTCTGCTTCGCTCCTTCATTCCTAAGTTCGTCTCAAGAATTTTTTTTTTTTTTTTTTTTCCAAGAACTGCCAGCTTCCGCTCTATAGAACCTAAACTGTATCATGACTCGTGCCTAAGCATGGATATATTGCTATACCATAGACTTAAGGGTCCTATTATTTTTTTTTCCGTATCCATGATATTACATGTATAATATGCTGGCCATACTGATAATGTGTATAATTAAAATTCAGCTTTCAATATTGTCTTGAGGATATAATGCTTTGTATTACTATATAGTATAAGCATTTAATGCACAAAAACATGCGTTTATTTCACAGTATTCTATATGTAAGTTGAGATTGACTGCAATTTTTTGAACTAACATATACCTTAATTACCGACATTAGTGGTTTGCCCATATTATTATTATTATTATTATTATTATTATTATTATTATTATTATTATTATTATTATTATTATTATTATTATTATTATTATAATTTGCTAATAACTGGCTAATTTCATATTCTGATTAAGGAGTTATCAGCTCTGATGAGAAGAAAATAACAAGAAGAATTGAAAAAACCATATAAAGAATCAATTCCGCTGAAGCTGCCATCCTCTTTAACAAAACATGTTTGTGAGAGGGTCTTCTATCTTCATATATTATTAATTATTATTAGATTATTTATTATTTTTTTTTTTTTTTTTTTTTTTTGCTCTATCACAGTCCTCCAATTCGACTGGGTGGTATTTATAGTGTGGGGTTCCGGGTTGCATCCTGCCTCCTTAGGAGTCCATCACTCTTCTTACTATGTGTGCCGTTTCTAGGATCACACTCTTCTGCATGAGTCCTGGAGCTACTTCAGCCTCTAGTTTTTCTAGGTTCCTTTTCAGGGATCTTGGGATCGTGCCTAGTGCTCCTATGATTATGGGTACAATTTCCACTGGCATATCCCATATCCTTCTTATTTCTATTTTCAGATCTTGATACTTATCCAATTTTTTTCCCGCCCCTCTTTCTCTTCAACTCTGGTGTCCCATGGTATTGCAACATCAATGAGTGATACTTTCTTCTTGACTTTGTCAATCAACGTCACGTCTGGTCTGTTTGCACGTATCACCCTATCCGTTCTGATACCATAGTCCCAGAGGATCTTTGCCTGATCGTTTTCTATCACTCCCCCAGGTTGGTGCTCGTACCACTTATTACTGCAAGGTAGCTGATGTTTGTTGCACAGGCTCCAGTGGAGGGCTTTTGCCACTGAATCATGCCTCTTTTTGTACTGGTTCTGTGCAAGTGCCGGGCATTCACTTGCTATGTGGTTTATGGTTTCATTTTTCGTATTGCACTTCCTACATATGGGAGAGATGTTATTTCCGTCTATCGTACTTTGAACATATCTGGTTCTTAGGGCCTGATCTTGTGCCGCTGTTATCATTCCTTCAGTTTCCTTCTTTAGCTCTCCCTCTGTAGCCATTGCCATTTGTCATCGCTGGCTAGTTCTTTAGTCTGTCTCATGTATTGTCCGTGCATTGGTTTGTTGTGCCAGTCCTCTGTTCTTTCTGTCCTTTCTCTTGTCTCTGTATATTTCTGGGTCTTCGTCTACTTTTTTATTAGTCCTTCTTCCCATGCACTCTTTAGCCACGTCGTCTTCACTGGTTTTTCAGATATTGCCCCAGTGCTCTGTTTTCCATGTTGACGCAGTCCTCTATACTTAGTAGTCCTCTCCCTCCTTCCTTTCGTGTTATGTATAGTCTGTCCGTATTTGCTCTTGGGTGTAGTGCTTTGTGTATTGTCATATGTTTCCTGGTTTTCTGATCTATGCTGCGGAGTTCTGCCTTCGTCCAGTCCACTATTCCTGCGCTGTATCTGATTACTGGCACTGCCCATGTGTTTATGGCTTTTGTCATATTTCCGGCGTTGAGTTTTGACTTGAGTATCGCCTTGAGTCTCTGCATATATTCTTTCCTGATCGTGTCCTTCATCTCTTGGTGTTTTATATCTCCTCCTTCCATTATTCCCAGGTATGTGTATCCTGTCTCATCTATGTGTTTGATGTTGCTCCCATCTGGTAGCTTTATCCCTTCAGTTCTCGTTACTTTGCCTTTTTGTATGTTGACTAAGGCGCATTTTTCTATTCCAAACTCCATCCTGATGTCCCCAGATACAATCCTTACAGTCTGGATTAGGGTATCTATTTCCTTGATGCTCTTACCATACAGCTTGATGTCGTCCATGAACATCAGATGGTTGATTCTGTTGCCTCTTTTCTTGAGTTGGTACCCGGCATCCATCTTCTGTAGTGTAGTTACTTTTGTCATGGGAATCCATGGTAACGTTTTATTTTCTTTTAGAAGAGTAGTGGGGACAGTGAGTCGCCCTGGAAGATCCCTCTCCTGATATTAACCTCTGCTAGTCTTATTCCAGAGCTTGTAAGTATGTATTCCAGTTGCGCATTGTATTTTTGAGGAAGCTGATGGTATTTTCCTCTGCCCCATATATTTTCAGGCATTCTATTAGCCATGTGTGTGGTATCATGTCGAAGGCTTTCTTATAGTCTATCCATGCCATGCTTAGGTTGGTTTTCCTTCTCCTACTGTTCTTCATTACCATTTTGTCTATCAGGAGCTGGTCTTTTGTGCCCCTACACTTCCTTCTGCAGCCTTTCTGTTGGTGGGGGATGGTGTTTGTCTCCTCTAGGTAGTTGTATAGCCTTTCACTGATGATACCTGTTAGTAACTTCCACATTATTGGTAGCAGTGATAGGCCTGTAGTTACTGGGCTATATTTCCCTTACTCTTGTCTTTTTGTACTAAGGATGTTCTTCCTGTGGTCATCCATTTGGGTGCTTGGTGATTGAGATACAATGCTGGAGTTGTTCTGCTATTCGTGGGTGTAGGGCCTTGAAGCTTTTTTGAGCAGTATCCATGGACTTCATCGGGACCTGGGGCTTTCCAGTTTGGCATTTTCTTTAGTTGGTGTCTGACTGTGTCTGTCGTGATGTCTGTGAATCTTTGTTTTATTCTCCCTGTTTCTTCTTCCTTGACTTCCTGGAGCCATGTTGCATGTTTGTTGTGTGATACCGGATTGCTCCATATGTTTTCCCAGAGTCTCTTACTTGGTTCGGCTTCAGGAATTTCTGGGTGGTTGTCTTCCCCTCTTAGTTGGCTGTATAGTCTTTTCTGGTTGGTTCCGAATAGTTTGTTCTGTTGGTATCCCTTATTCCTGTTCATGTACCGTTGGATCTTATGTGCTTTGGCCTTAAGCCTCTGTTTTACATCTTCTATTGTGTTGTTTAGTCCCCTATCTTGTACTTTGTATTTTTCTCGGTTGAGTTCCTCCCTTGTTTTCTTGCTTCTTAGCCTTTTTTCCTGCCATCTCTTTCAGTTTACTCAAGTCAGATCTCATCACCATGATTTGCTTTTCCAGGCGCCTTTTCCAAGGAGGTTGCTGTTTTGGTTTCTGTTGGGTTGGTGTGCTGGTGGTGTTGGTGTTCGAATTCCCATCAGTTCTGCTACTAATCTTGCTCCTGCATATGTCAAGTTATTTGTTTCTGTGATACTGGAAGGTCTGTATTATGCCCATTATTTCATTGACCTCACTTGTTTTCTCCCTTAATTTCTTGGTGTTGTAGGCTTTCATGGAGGGGATCTTTGTTCTCTCTGTATCTGGCTCCATCCATTGTCTAATCTTTTCTACCCATTCCGTCCTCTCTGTTACTTCGTCGGTGTTTCTTCGTGTGTCGTTGTTTGATACCTCATCCTCCCTGTCGTCTTCTGTGGCTTCGTTTCTCAGTTCGTCTTCGTGTAATTCGTTGTCGTGTGACATTTCCCTTTCCAGTTCTTCTCTGTTGGGGAGAGCCAGTTCTTTTTCTTTATGTTCCTTACTTGGTCTGCCAGCCTCTGCTCTGTTTGGGGGGTGTTATTCCTCTCATTCCAGATGTTGACCAATCTTCTTCTATATCCTCTCTCCGTCGGGTTGCTTCTGATGTAGCATCTCCATATTTCCTTATTTTCTTCTCTTGTCCATTTCTTCCTTTTTGCCTCTGTAGCTCCAATCTCAGGCTGTTGATTACTGTCGTTGTGGTGATCAGTTGTTTGATGACGACCTCCAAGTACCTGACCGTCTTCCCCTTCAACTGGGTTGAATACCTGGTTGCCGGACGAAGCTCCTCTGTTGCCAGAGGTTTCCATTTACGTCGTTGTGTGGTTTATTCCTTCATTTCTTTCCATCATTGCTGAGTTTTGCTATTTAACCCATAGCTGGACCCTACCCCATCAGGGATAGGTACTCATTTACAGCTGAGTAGACTGAGGAAATTATGGTAAAGA
Source organism: Macrobrachium nipponense (assembly GCF_015104395.2). NCBI lineage: Eukaryota > Metazoa > Arthropoda > Malacostraca > Decapoda > Palaemonidae > Macrobrachium > Macrobrachium nipponense. The sequence continues at coordinate 73,989,926 of NC_087217.1, read as the reverse complement.
TCCTTTCCCAAGGAATCAACGCCGAGGAGAGCGGTCACCCATCCAACAACTGACCAGAGCCAATGTTGCTTAACTTGACTTAAGTCTATTGACGACCTAACCCACTCCTCCACGGCGCCACTTTATTATTATTATTATTATTATTATTATTATTATTATTATTATTATTATTATTATTATTATTATTATTATTATTATTATTACTTATTATTATTATTTTATTATTATTATGGGTTTTCTGGACTTTTTCTGAAAATTTTCTGCCAATATGTTTCGACCAGCTCGTTGGTTGTTCTGGATGGTTTAGCTGGATCTGGAGATACAGGGCATGTGTGGCTTTATTTGTAACAAACTCTGAGATAGTTGAATTCTCATTGGTGGGCTCTGGCAATTCTCCTTGGTTGGAGCCCCCTCTCAAGCATTGTATTTGTGTGTGCTTGTGTGTGAGTGCTTGGGTGCACGTTATAGTGCTTAGTCTCAGGGGGGTTTATGCTTAAGTGGGAAAATTTCTACTATCCTTGTAAGTTCATCTATTATCAATAGCAAGTACTTGTTCGCATATCTAGACTCACAAAAATTCCCTAAGACATCCATATGTATTCTCTGAAAAGGCCTACTCGGTATAGGATACGATCCTAATTTGCATGACGTTGTCCTAGCAGGCTTACATGCGTTGCACACCGCACAGTTCCTTACGAAATTTTCCACATCTTTACCCATATTTTTCCAAATGTATTTAGCACGAACCTCATCATATGTTTTTTCTATTCCCAATGAGGACTACCGAACCTGCAATGAACTATATGTAAAACCACTGGAATTACGACTTTCGGAATTACGATCTGTGTCGTATCTCCTTTACTTTCACTGGTTCTCAACCTATATTTAATTTTCCTAACCAATAGATTACCTTCTAACTCCAAACACGAAAAAAGGCAAGTTATAACGTTTCCTGACTAATTCCCTTCTCAGAAATGTTTTCGCATCTGCTAAAATCTCGTCTTCATCTTTCCTTAGCTCTATGAGAGGTATATCCCATTGTATGGTTTCGCTAGTGACCTGCGCGACTTGGAGACCTTCCTTGTCATGAAAACTCCTGCTGAGAGCATCAGCAACAACATTAAATTTGCTCTCTATATATTTGAGCTTTGCATCAAAATCTCTGATAGTTAAAAACCATCGAGCTCTTTTGGGCGACCAATCGGGTTTATTAAAAAGATCGAATAATGGTTTGTGGTCTGTAAGAACTTCTATTTTATTCCCCATCAGTAACATTTTAAAATGAACTAAGCTCGACACTATATTCCTTGCTACTCTCGCTAAGAGGGACCTGTAAGAAACCTTGCGCCAAATCAATTGAGCTATAAATATTATGTCCCCCAATTTCAACAAAAAGATCTGGTATGCACACGACTGGGTAGCCGGTCAGGGATCGTTTTCTCATTTAAACGTCTAAAATCGATGCATACACGGACCGAACCGTTTTTCTTAGGTACCGCTAACAAGGGAAAGTTGTAAGGAGACACGCTGGGTCTAATGATTCCTTCTTCTTCCCATCTATTAGCCTCTTTCTATACCTGTTCTCTGATTTTGAAAGGTATGCTATATGCAGGAATATAAATAGGTTTTGTGTTACTCTCCAAATTTACCTTATGCTCTAACACATTAGTCAACCCCAATTTATCACCTTGCAAGGCTACCGTATCCCCAAATTCTGCCAAGAGCCCGCTTATCGCTTCAATGTGTTCGCTATAATCCGCATTAGCTAAATGTTCTCTGAATGTTCGTTTCCTTGATTGTATTTCTGCCTCCGAAAACTCAGGTTTCCCCTCTACGATAGCCACGGAACCACTATCACAATTCCAATTTTGGAAATCCAATATATAACTGTATCATTACAGTTTAACAACTCCACCCACGTAAACCCATCCTTGGATACACTGTTCACCGATGCTGTGCTAACAACTCCTCTGAGCTTTTCGCTGTTTTCAATAACACACACATCTATGGGTTTTCTCATTTCCTTCAATTTAACTTTTACCATAGTCTTTGAACCTGGTAGTAACATAATATCTTCAAATAAAACACCTCTATATTTGTGGTTAGTATCTCCCCTTGCCACCGCCCCATACAAATTACCACCCTCAGTATCATCCCCAGCATTGTTAGTATCAGAAATAACATCCATATTAGTATCATCACCACCATTGTTATCATTGTTACCACTGTGAACTCTGATAGAAGCCCCGTAATCATCTTCCATATCACCAACATGTGTTTTAACATTACCTTTCCCCATAACACTCGTATCATTGCCATTAATACCACCGAGCACCTCTCCTCTTTCAATAACCTCCATGTATTCCATTCTATTCACGTCCTCATATGGTATGAAATAACCCATCTTTCCGACTGTTATCCCATTAGCACCTGCATGGATCGAAATCTTGTGTCTTCTACAAGCAGGATGACCCAACAAGATTATATTACCTAACGCAATTCCTTTTATTACCAAAAAAAGGTTCTGTTAACACTCTGTCACAGAGAGTAAACTGTATTTGAACACGACCCAGGGTGTTTAATCTATGGGCTTGCACATCACACACCGTCTCCGTTGAGGGCTGCAAAGGGTAATTGGAGAACATGGATTGATACTAATTATAGTCCATTAAATTTATTGATGCCACTGTGTCTAAAAAAACCGGGATATCCACATCCCCTACTGTTCCATAGACTATAGGCTTGGGCTCTGGGGCGTCCCCCACGAGACCACAATGGCATTTACCAATCACCTGTACCCCTTTTGTTGACCGGGCTTCCAAAAATTTCGCCAATCCCTTTGCCCTCTGGTTTGACCTGCCTGGGAAGTTCTCACATTATAATTACCAGAACCTTGAGGTGTAGGCCTCGCATCTCTCCGTATCTGAGACGGACAAGACTGCCAATAATGATCAGTACTTTTACAGATTCCACAATATTTAACCCTACACAATTTCTTTGGATGTCCTGGTTTATTGCAGTTGAAACAACGTAACTGCTGTTGCTTTTGATCGATCGATCTTTTGTTATACTCAACTTTTGCGCACAGACGATGAGGAGAAAGTTCCGTGTCTCTCTGTACTCTATCCCTCGGGCCTGTCCCGTTAAAAATTGTGCAATCTACGGTGGGACATTTAGACCTGTGTTTATCTATTTGGTTATAAAGTAATTCTTCGTCTGAGGTAGGCCCAACCTTTTCATCAAAACTATCCACTATTGCATCGGGTATCTCGTGTAAGAGCAGGGAAAAATAGATCAGTTTATGAACATTATTTAGAGGGAGATTATCCCCTGTAACCCATTAAGATGTTTTCAATTTTCCTACCCAATCTGCCACTGCATCAAACAGCTTTGAACTATGTTCTACAAGGCTATTAGTGCCTTTCCGTAGTTTATAAAGACCTCGAAGGCCTCTCACCATATCTCCGTGTTCCTTTGAGCCATATGCTGTTTTCAGAAATGCTTTCAAGTCTATCCAGGTACGACATTTTGTAAATTGGAAACTCCTTGACCTATGACTGAGGTCTCCCTTATTGAAATCTTGCAAAGCTTTTGCCTCTCTAAATGCTTCTACATCGTCTACTATATTCTTTCCCGCTAAATAGTTATTAACTCCTTTTATGAAGATATTTACAGGTTGTGACAGTACGCCATCTACAATCCCTTTGAATGGGCTGACGCCAGCACTAATGTTTGTCCCGTGATGTAGTAGTGTCGTAGGTTTAGCATCCGGCATTTTATCCTGTTTCCAAAGGCTGTTTTTTTTTTTAATAAGCTTCCCCGCTCTCAATAACATCAATGTATTTATATACACTAAACCCAATCAAGAAAAATCAACACAAATTTTCCCCTAATAATGGATAACAAAAGGTAAGCGTGCCCCGTCCCCAATCACAAAATCAACCCCACGAAAATGACAATAAAATAATAATAATAAGGAGGGGATAGGAAAAGAAAAAGAATGCAAGACATTTGCCTACCAATTCGCCTCGTCCCCAGTTCCCTCTCTCTCTCTCTCTCTCTCTCTCTCTCTCTCTCTCTCTCTCTCTCTCTCTCTCTACGGTGTGACTCGCAGCAAAAATTCCACTCAGGTAAGTTCGCCACACACAAATACAAGGAACATGAACAAGAACAAAAGGGTAAAAAAAAAAATACACAAAATATAAAAAGAAAAAGAATATAAGAAAGAAAAAAACTCGAAAATACACTCACGTCATCATATGACAGGGAACCGAATTCATATACACACCGCAAATATGCGCGAACTGCGAAACACTTTAATATGTCGAAAATTAAACTTTTCCTCCTCTAGTTTTTAAAAACACCTTTATTCAGTAACCTCAAGAAATCGAAACTGACTTGGCTTGGGAGAGGAAGTCTGAGGGACAGCTTCTCTCTGTCAAATCAGCAGAAAGGACCCCGAGTTGCCTGTGACATGATTAATAACCCCTTTTCCTACCAAAAAAAAAGGAAGAGACCCCCTATTTCTAACTGGTCACCCGTCCCTTCGGAGCATACCTACAGCTTGAAAAATATATAAAAGGCCTTTACCGCTGCTACCACTGTTTCACCCCTCCTTATTCCCTAAACTACACAAACTGGGAACTCTTACCTGTTGCCAATGGTGCCCTGTCTGCAACATGTCACGAGGCTTATTAAGACTGCGTAAATATAGAAAATATACTATTTATTTCCCAAAGCAATTGGTTATAACATAGAACAAAATGATTAACAAGTCATAATGGCATAAACACCCAAATCTACCCATTAAGAAACCAGAAAGATAACATTCTACCCTCCTGACTATGGTTTCACTCCCAAACCCAAAAATGTCACTAAGTCTCGTATTAGTCAGGTTAGAGAATCCCGTTTCTAATCAACCATGGAATTGGACCCATCTGTAAAAAAGATAATAGGTATAGAAACATATCCCCCACATCACTCTTTTCAAAGTATTCACGTAAAGAGAGTATTTCACACTTCTCTCTCTTTTTCAAAAGGTAACAGTTTTTTCTAAGTTTTTTATAGAATGTGTCCTACCTTTACGATGGGCATTTTCTCCTGACACTCGGAGTAACCACTTGATCTATTATCGTTCGTCTCAAAGAATGCGTCTTCCACAAGTACCCCGAACTAGTAGGCCTGTAACACGCGTACAAACGAACGTACATGCCTCACGATTGGGCGAATGATCTCTGAATCAAGTTGCTTGTTCAGCAAATACCTTTTCTCCAAGTGAACTTGTACTGCACCACCTCTTATCTCTAAGCGAGGAGAGCTATGTGACTTCACTATCATTACATGACA
>NC_087217.1:73967080-73969580 GCF_015104395.2 Macrobrachium nipponense | reverse complement strand
AACATTTTATTTGGATCACGTCCCATGTGTTATATACACAACAATTTGTGTGGATTATGGCCTGTTTGCTAATGGAAGTAAAGCCAGCACTGGGATTGGGCCCTTATCTTACAGCCACCCTGTGTTAGTCTCCATAAGTTGTGGTATCTGCCAGAAGGTTAGTAAACCAAATCAAGTTATCCCAAAACCTCCTGTATGACCCATTCATGTGGTTTCTGAACCTTTTAAAGAAATTCTAATTGATGTTGTTGGGCCATTGCCCAGGACTCGTAGTGGAGGGGAAATGTGTGCATTTTCACTATGATGGATAAAATGTCTCATTATCCTGAAGCAATTCCTCTACGTTCCATTAAAAGCATAAAAACTGTTGAGGTGTTAATCAATTTTTTTTACTAAGTTCAATATTTTAAGGAAAAAATGGAAGAGTTGGGTATTAAATATGTGACTTCATCTCCTTATCATCCTGAAAGTCAGGGTGCTCTGGAGAGGTTTCATCAAACTCTGAAATCGATGATTAAGAAATATTGTTTAAGTCATGGTTCTGAGTGGGACAATGGATTACCATAACTCTTATTCGCTTTTCGGACGGCTCCAGGTCAGTCTCTACGTTTGTCGCCTTTTAATTTGGTTTTTGGGCATTGTGTTCGTGGCCCCCTTGATGTCGTAGGAGAGTCGTGGGAAGGTGACATTCCTGAGATAAAGTTTTTAAGATTACATGACTAATTTGGGAATTTCCTCATGAGAATTTGTTGTGTAGTCAGACAGGAGGACCAAATTCGTAAGTTCGCTGAAGGTGATAAGGTATTGGTGTTGTTATCTTTTCCCGGTAATTCATTATAGGCTTCATTTTCAGGTCATGGAAAATGTTGAAAAAATCAGCGAGGTCAATTATTTAGTGGAAACTCCTGAATGGAGGATACCCTTTCAACTTTGCCATATCACTATGTTAAAGGAATACAAGGAAAGAGATAGCCATTCCTGTGGCAACAGTTGGGGAGGTTGTAAAATGTATTAATAAACTTTATTCTTTTTCAGAGGAAGAACTTAATTAGGGTAAATTTGGTAATAATGGTAATTGGCCATCAGGTAATAAGACTTCTCTGGAAAATTTTGATGGTTCAGTTTCTTATTTGAATTATGAGAAATGTAGGTCTCTGAAGCAGTTGGTGTTCGATTATAAAGAATTGTTTTCGGATGTACCAGGTCGAACATCTATTTTAGAACATGGCGCAGATGTTGGTAATGCCACGCCAGTGAAACAATCTCCATATAGATTGAATCCTTTTAAGAGTGAAGTTGCTGCAAAGGAAGTGGAATATATGTTAAAACACGGTTTGATCGAACCAAGCAAAAGTCCTTGGTCGTCACTTGTGGTGTTAGTTAAGAAACTTGACGGTGAGTTTCGTATGTTTTTTGATTATAGAAGAGTTAACGAAGTTACAAAATCCGATAGTTATCCTTTGCCACGGATAGAAGACCATATAGATCGCATGGGGAAGTCAAAATATATAAATAATTTTATTTGTTAAAATTTATTGGCAAGTTCCTTTATAGAAACGAGCATGGGCCTTTTCAAAGGTTGATGATGACGTTGGCGTACGGTTTAAAAGGGTGTCTGGTTCATATTGATGACACTGTTATTCATAGTGACGATTGGGACACTCATTTGAAGCGTATTAAGGCTAAGACATCCTTTCAAACCGTACGCAAACGTCCTCATCAACCTTAAAGTATTGAAGAAAGCTGGATTGGTGGTTAATTTAAAGAAAAGTGAATTTGCAAAAGCGCAACTGAGAGGTTTTCCTCCTGTTGCATTTTTGCAACATTTTTACTCTCTGTATCTCTTTAAACACTGAATGACCCTGTAGGTCCCGCGCCTCTGCCCCAGATATTATATAGCATTCCCTTCTATTCCATCATTGCCATGAGAGCTAGTTAAACCACTTAAGCTTCCAAAGATTTCAGTGAGTGAAAAGTGGTCTGTCTTATTGCTGATCATATCCATGAAATGTTCTAAAATACACATTGTTAATGAATAAGCAGCAGGAAAGATACCGGAGACTATCAGACAGTTTGTTTATAGCTTGATGAAATTGGAAGTTCTGCTCATTACCTGAACGTCTACTGTTTATGAATACTTTGCTGTTTAGTGCTTTGGTAGTACTAAAGAAGGACCAGGCACCAGTGTCATCACAACAGACAACAAGAGACCATTGTCCAAGGATTCGAACCCATTCACAGAAAATTATCCCGGCATCAGCTTCTCTTGGTTTGAAGATGTTTTTCAAGGAAATCATGTCTACTGAAGCCACAAGTTTAATAATACATTTCTTGTGCTGATAACTCTTAGAAACCTTAAAACATCTCATTTTTCTGGCATTATGAAAGCAGAGAATTCTGAAGTTGAGGTACCCTAACATTACCTCTTTACAGTTTTGATAAATGATAGATGTTTATAGCACAATAGTGACATGTGTAAAATCCAAGGAAGGATTTGCCA
>NC_087217.1:73956419-73966580 GCF_015104395.2 Macrobrachium nipponense | reverse complement strand
GGTCCGGTCATATTCTGAATTCATATGATTAGATTACCCAGTATAAAGATCAAGCTATTTGCGGATGATAACTTGTTTTGCTTTTTCATAAACTATATTGGGGATACAAACTGGAAACTAAATAATGTTCTTACCATCATTAAGAATGGATAACATTTAAACAATTAAAATCAAAGGAAAATAAAACTGAATTTACGTTGGCGGGAAAGAAAAATAATTTAAGAAACCTTGATGCTATGAATTTATCTAATCATTGTCTGATTGCTGACCAAGGCCGTGTACTGCTGGACTGTAATTCGTCTCTGCTTAATGTATGCTGATCGATAATGTTGTAAGAGTTACTCTACATCTTGAAATATCGTCTTTGTTGAAAAATTTCTTGTTATCAACTATGTCATAAATAGAGTGGGCTATTGCACCTCTAACGATCTGCCTATACTCAGTTTTTTTCCATCTGTCCTCCCGCCTTTAGTGCTCGTACATGGTAACACTGCGTCCCGGGCTTTAAATAGTTACGCTATGTAAGTTTTAGGTAAATGAAAGGATATCTGGGTGTACATTTGCAACTAAAAAGTGTTTTAATAATTTATTGTATGCAAATGTTCACCCAGATGTCCTTTCATTTACAATAAAACTTACACATAACGTAACTATTTAAAGCCAGGGACGCAGTGTTACCATGCGCGAGCACCACAGCCGGGTGAACAGATGGAAAAAAACCGAGTATAAGATACAACTTAGGAAGCTGCAAAATAAATGAAAAAGAGTGGCATTATAATAAAGGGTGCGCCACCACGGGGCAAAGATACCTGTGTATTATTTGAGTTCATTTGAGTTACAGTGTCTCCCTATCGAAGCTATGAAATATGTATAAAGAATAAAGACTGCCAAGTCTGTCAAAATCGGTCGCCCAAAAATATGACCTGTGCATAATATAGCCGCCGGATGTAGAAAATGTGAAATTAGCTGCAGCTGATTTTATGTCTTTTAAAGTAAGATACAATTCGAATATAGGTTTTAGAGCCTTTAAATTTACCGCTCCAAGACTGCGCAATTGATGGCAAGGAGAGTAACATATCTGTTCATTCCAAGAAAAGTACAGAGCCCAGAGATATGTTGCATCAATTGCTTCCGGAGAATACTGAAGCAAAACGGAGAGTCTTACATCGTGCTGTTAATAAAACGGTCTCTAGTATGTATGATTGGCTGCAGCAGCAGGAAGCAGACGACCTTCTTAAATTCGTTGCTTTGGAATTGCGAAAGTTAGCCTGTATGAAGCTCAAAAATATTGATGGGTTCAAATTTATTAAAAGAACCGATGCCGTTACACATGACATAATCTGAAATGAAAGAACACCAAAATGTTATCTTTACACTGTATCAGAGAATACATCGGCACTAACTAGTTTACAACCTCAAGTTTATATGTTAATTGCAGCACGTGGTCCAAGCTACCATGATAAGGTGCTTGGTGAGATAACCTTAGTTAGGGCGCCACCTGCTCCTTTAATGCAACAATCACATCGGACGTTAGAAGTGTCCCAAACGTCGCCTCATAGGAAAAATATGGATTATTTTGATGCCATACTCAACGGACTGAGTAGGGGCGACACTGATCGATCTAAGCAATCATCGATCAACAAAGTGATAACTGAGGCCCGAAATGGGTTTACCAAGTCAGCAGATGATTGTGGCAGTGATGATACGGCCGTTTCTTGAAGGATAGAGAAGGTATTCTTTGACCAGACTATATCTCAAAGAATGACAGGAAAAACAGTGGAGTTAGAAAATTACTTAGACCTCCATTAGTTCTAGGAACCAGGAATGGGGCTGCTTTAAAGACCATTCCACCTCCACTGAGTCAAATATTTGTCACGAATCATCATACAGCTACAACTCCAGAAGTAATGAAGTCCTGTGTCAACGATCTTTTCCCAAATGCTGGTATTACCGTGGAGAAGACTACCCCTCGAAATCATTCCAGTAACATATTTTTGGAGAAGGTAGGCAAAATATCATCTAGAATTGAAGGTGATGAACACGAGAATATTTGCTTTCTTGGTGCCTTTAACTCCGCTCCTACTACAAGCTTTCATGAAGAATTGGTCTCGCTTTATGCCTACTATGATGTGGTATTGGCTGACGTTTGTAATCTGCTAGCTGATTTCTACACTCACATTAATCTTGGTTGTTTGTCTAAAACGTGGATTGACCACTGTATTTTAACTGAAGGACTTCTCCATTCTGTAGCTAGTTTCCCTACTGAATATGACTGCATACTGTCTGATCGTTTACCACTTATCATGACTATGTAGATCAAATTCGTTAGTACTCTGCTGCCAGTAAACGAAGTTTAGAGATGATTAACTGGGATTTTTGTGGTGAAGTTCTAAAGGAAATGTTTTTTAGTCTTTCAAATGCAAGGCTCTCTAATGTTAATATTGACATGCACGTTCTCTTTTGTTCTAATCAGTGCTGGCATTCCGTTTATCATAAACTCTATATGACAGATATGATGAACTGTGTACTACTACTGTAGTGGCCATTGGAAAAGAAGTATTCAGCACTAAAAGAAAGAGGTACAGGGTTGTGCCTGGCTGGTTGGATTTCGCTCATAAGTGCCATGGCATTGCTCGAGACACTTTTTTTTCCTGGCAGATGAATGGGTCTCCAAGACAAGAGGCCTGGGCATTAGATATGCTACAGACTTACAGACTCGTTCAATGATGTCAAGAACACGAGGAGCAGTTACGAGCGAGAGCAATTGGTCAGAGTCTGGGCTCTAAACTTATGAAAAGTTTTTGTCAAACGTTAAATTACTGACTAAAAAGAAATGCACCAATATCCCCATAAAATTGAAGAAGCCGTAGGCTCTTAACAAATACTCCTTTTGTGGAAAAAGCATTTTTAATTTTTTTTAATAAAATTCAAGATAGCATTACTAGGAATACTGTAGAGGTGATGGTTTTTTCCTCTGCCCCATTATTTTCAAACATTCTATTAACCTTGTGTGTGGTATCATATCGAAGGCTTTCTTGCAGTCAATCCATGCCATGCTTAGGTTGGATTTCCTTCTCTTACTGTTCTTCATTACCATTTTGTCTTTCAGGAGCTGTTCTTTTGTGGCCCTGCACTTCTTTCTGCAGCCTTTCTTTTGGTAGGGGATGGTATTTGTATTCTCTAGGTAGTTGTATAGCTTGTTTCTTTTTGTACAAAGGATGTTCTCCCTTGGGTCATCCAATTGGGAGCATGGTGGTTTGCTTTAGTTGGTGTCTGATTGTGTCAGTCGTGATCTTGGTGAATCTTTGTTTTATTTTCCCCGTTTCTTTTGCCTTGATTCCTGGAGTCATGTTGCATGTTTGTTGTGTGATACCAGATTGCTCCACATGTTTTTCCAGAGTATCTTATTTGGTTCGGCTTCAGGAATTTTCCATGTGCTTGTCTTCCCCTCTGAGTTGGCTGTATAGTCTTTCTGATTGGTTCCGAAGAGCCTGTTCTGTTGGTATCCTTTATTCCTGTTCATGTTCCATTGGATCTAATGTGCTTTGGCTTTCAGCCTCTGTTTTATATCTTCTATTGGGTTATTTAGTCCCTTCTCCTCTACTTTGTATTTCTCGTTCAGTTCCTCCCTTGTTTTCTTGTTTTTTTAGAATCTTTACTGCCATCTCTTTTAGTTTACCCAAGTCAGATTTCATCACCATGATATGTTTTTCCATGCGTTACCGTTTTGGTTTCAGTTGGGTTGGTTGTGATGGTGGTGTTAGTGTTTGTGTCCCCATAAGTTCTACAACTAGTCTTGCTCCTGCATATGGCAGGTTATTTGTTTCTGTGATACTGGTGGTGTGTATTAGTTTCATTATGTCATTGACTTCACTTGTTTTCTCCCTTAGTTTCTTTGTGTTGAAGGCTTTCATGGAGGGCTCATAATTCTTTCATTGTCTGATCTTTTCCAGCCATTCCGTGGTTCGTCTTCTTGTCTTTTGTTGGTAGGTGTTATTTCTTTCCAGTTCCTCTTTTTCTGTTTTGGAGAGCCAATGCTTTTTCTTTATGTTCCTTACTTGGTCTGCCAGCCTTTGTTCTGTTTGAGGGGTGTATTCTTCTCATTCCAGACATAGACCGACCTTCGTCAGTATCCTCTTCCTGCAGGGTTGCTTCTGATGTAGCATCTCCATATTTCCTTATTCTCTTCTCTTGTTTATTTTTTCTTCTGGTTTGCCTCTGTACCTTCAGTTTCTGGTTACTAGTTGCTGTCATTGTTATGGTGATCAGATGCTGGATGACGACCTCCGAGTACCTGACCGCCCTCCCCGTCAATTGGGCTGTATATATGGCTACCGGACGGAGCTCTGTTGCCAGAGGATCCAGTTATGTCATAGTCCTTTAATCTTTCATTTCTTTCTATCATTGGTAAGTTTTGTTATTTCACCTTCAGCTGGACCTTATCCCATCAGGAATATATACTCATTTACAGCTGAGTAGACTTTCCCAAGGAATCAATGCCGAAGAGAGTGGTCGCCCATGCTTAACCTGTTCGTTGATGACCTAAACCACTCTGCCACGGCGCCACTATTATTAATGTTATTATTACTAGCTGACCAACCCAGCACTGCCCAGGGTAACTATGAATGGCAACCAATAAATTCTCTCCCCCTCTCTCTCTCTCCTTTTCTCTCTCCAACCTTCTCTATTTCTTACCCTCTTTCTTCTCCCTAACACCCCCTCTACACTCCCTCTTTTACTTCCTCTCCCTCTCACTCTCTCTTTGTCTCACGCTGCCCAACCCCAACACCCTTTGGTGCCATTGATGTCTTACCCCCACAGTATTCGATAGTAAGTCATATTTAGTATGTATACAAAAAATCGAAAATCAAATTATTTACTACATATACCGAAAATTAGGTATGACTAATTCGTAACATTATTAAAACATCACCATTTCGAGCGCCTTCGGTGCCCCATTATAAACCATCTTAGGGGTCTCCATCCCCACTATAACCCTGCCAAGTTTCATGCCCATCGGACCAGCCGTTTGGCCGCGATTGAATGACAGACAGATAGATAGACATAACGCCCATTATATTATTATTATTATTATTATTATTATTATTATTATAGACTTCTGTCACTAAAAAGCCTAATATCCAAATACAAGATTAAGATGAAATTCTTAAGTTTGTATAAGTCTTTTAAATTATGATAAGTCAAATGATATCTTACTGATGTGAAGTTTATTGTTATCAATGTAAACCTAATTTAGTTTGAACTTTCAGGTGTTCTTTTAATTCGACTGTATCAGTCAAATTTGTTTTTCTCTCTCGGGAAATTTCACAAAACTTAAAGATATTCCCCAACTTCAGTTTTTACCAATAAACTGTTTATGTTTGAAACTAACAAATTTCATAATCTTGTTATATCTGAAAAAGATACAGACGCAGTTGAAAAGAGATTTTGCTGTCGTATTCAGATAATATATGGAATGTAGTCGTCCTTAATATCAACGTATTCTCTGGACACACATTTTCGACAACTTTCCAGCCGACTTGTAAGATAAATGTATTAGTTTCTTGGAAATAAAGTTTTGTTCTTATATCCATTTCTTTGCTAGAAAACGATTTAGATCGAATAAATTGGACCAACTTTTTACGAGCACCTCTCATAAAACTTCACCAATGCGAAATTTTAAAATAACTTTTGTAATCATTTTGATGTAACTGAGAAATACAAAATAGCAAGGGAGACGAAAGCATGAACAACCGGAAAACAGTGCTTTGCTTAAGAATTGTCTTATTACTTTCTTTTTGTCGGTTCATGTTTGATTTTCAACTTGATTTTTTCTCTCCTCTTCATCTCAAAGGACCACTCAACTTTCCAACGTCATTTTAAAGTAAACTTTACATAAAGTCATTCACAGAGTTATTATCAGAGTCATCATCACAAAACTGGTTTTGTTGTCGTGGACTTCCTCAGGCAGCACTTATGAATACTATCGCATGAATGTTCAGCTTCCGCTGATTTTTCTCCTCTAACATTGTTTTCCCACCTTTCGTCAGCTTTTCCATCCCCGTTGCCTTAATTCAGCTAATCAGCATTTAAAATATTTGCCTTTGTCGGACCTTGACTAGCCTAGACCATTATCAGGTGCTCCTTGTTCATGTTGTTCATAACTTAAGATGTAATATATGCTCTCTATGTCGCTGTTAATTCACCGTTTTTTAGCTTTTCTCTAACTTCATCGGTATACGGTCTCTACTTTATTTCTGTGTTCGCTCTTGCCTTTCTTTGTAAATACCTGAGTATTATTGGTCCGTGAATGTTCGTTTCTGACGGGATTCATCTGGGAGATAGATATTCTTGTTATTTTTCTGTATTAAGTCCTTCTACTTTTCCATGATTAAATTCATTAGGCCAAAATTCCTTACAAGCACCATAGGCCAAGACCTTATCGAAAACTGTTATCCATGTACAATAATGCACACCTAATTGATTCAAGTATGCACCCAACTAATCTTATTCATTTTCTGCTTGCTAAATGTGGACATTTGGTATTTGTGTGAACAATGTTTTACTCTCCTTCTTATTGCTGTCCGGAATAGGGAACAATATTCCCTGTCAGCATAACGTACATGAAACAAAGCAGTCTCAAACCGAATACATTCATCTAAGCCGAATAATCTACAACTCCCAGACCCCCTACATAAACATATACCACTAAAAAGCCCCTTTTCTAGATTTCCTTCTAGTCCGTTTACAAAGCCTAACATTGATAATATTTTTGGAAAAATCTAAATGATAGATATAAATTAAGCAGAAATGTATACAAACATAATAAACAACACTTAACCCCTCTCTCCCCCAATTAGTCGAATGGTGCAATAGAACACTAGGAGATAATATAAATTGACGACGCAGAAATATCTTGTCGTGTAACCAGTTGCTTTGGAGTAGGTTTCTGCCGATTTTATGGCATTAAAAAAATTAATATTCCCCATGAATGGGATTTCACTGTATTCTTTTTTGAAGCCGAAATCCGTAACTTAATCCGAAATCCTCTTAACAAAATTCTACAATGAATAGCATGAAACGCTGCTTTAAGCTTATAAGCAGTGGGGATTTGGTGTTGAAATTTCTAAAATAACATGATTTCTGGAACCAGAAAATCTGTGTGTGTGTGTGTGTGTGTGGGTGTGTGTATGTATTTTCCACGACAAATTAAATAAAAATGAAAATTTTAAAGCGACTTCATGAATAAAAACTAGTAAAAACATTTCTGTACAAAAGAATTTCGGTGATAGGTGGGTTACAAATAAAATTTGAATCCTAGGCGGTCTCTTTTATATCATTTAGGATATAGATAGATTAGGTCAGAATACTGAATTCTATCTTTCCTTTCCTGTGGGGAACTTCAAATCTCTAGGTACCACTAAAGCTTTATTTTTCCTCCTTCCCTTAAAATGATTTCCTTCTCCAAATCCTTATAACTTCTCCTCCTCCTTCTCCTCCTCCTCCTCCTCCTCCTCAGTCTTTGTTTTCTCTTCTTTAATTTGTTCCAAGAGGCCGTTTAGGAGAGTAGATAATTTTAGTAGATACTTAACTCAATATATTGTCCTTTTCCTCTGCCCTCTTACACAAATTCTCCAACAAAGTATTTGATGATTATTTCAGTAATAATATCTAAAGTAATAAGCTATTCAGTGTCTCAGTTGTTTTCCATTAATTACTTGAAGTCTAATAACTTTTATTCTCTCTCTCTCTCTCTCTCTCTCTCTCTCTCTCTCTCTCTCTCTCCTCTCTCTCTCTCTCTCTCTCTCTCAGGAATTAGATTACATTACATTACATCATTTCTGCATCACAGTCGTTATACCAATATCTAAGAAGGAGTGCAACTTCTACTGTTATGAACCTGTGTTCAGCGCTATCTACTTTTCCTATTGTTCTCTTTCCATCGACCTCTTGAAGATTTCGGATGTCTCCCATTGCCTAAGTAGCCTCATTCTTCCCTCTAAATCTTTCATACATTTCTCATTTTATGCTTACCTTTCCATGCACCAGTGTATTGATTAATGCAGATCTCGTTATTAAGCCAAAGTACATCTTATTTTAACCAGATCACTGAGCGGATTAACAACTCTGACAGCTGCCCGAAGGATTAGATTTTTTTCGTGGCTAGGAACCAATTACTTACTTAGCAACGGGACCTACAGCTTCTTGTGGGATCTGAACCACATTCCATCGAGAAATGAATTTCTGATCACCAAAAATAAATTTCCCCGATTCCGAATTGGCAGCAGCTGGGAGCGAACTCGGGCTACCAGATTGATAGGCGAGCACGCAACCCACTCGTCCAATGAGGAACTTCCAAGTACTGGGTACTTCCAGCAAGTGGAAAGATGGAGATCGGTTGGTTGAACAGCAAGACAGAAAAGAGCCTGCGGGAATGGAGTTAAAGTAAAGGTCTAAAGTAAGGACCGAAGGGATACTGCAAACAGCCTTTAGTAATGCTTACAGTACACCACGTGAGATACGATGATGGTACTATGCCTCTATGGAGGATGCAACAATACATCTCACATTTGTCGCCTCTCCATCCATCATTATAAATATTGTAATGGTGATAGACTTTTTCTTCCTAGAATTCTAGTTCTTATGTAATTTTCGTGTACAACACTTCACTGGATAAAGGAATTTTGACTTTCTAAGCCTTTCATTCATTCTAACTATATTACCACCGGGGTTATATTCTTATTAGTATCTATGAGAGTTAACCAGTTCCATTTATTGATTTCGGTAAAAGAAACTATTGAGATGTCTATTTGCCTGTCCGTCCGCACTTTTTCTGTCCGTCCTCAGATCTTAAAAACTACCAGGGCTAGAGGGCTGCAAATTAGTGTGTTGATAATTCTGCCTCCAATCATGAAACATAACAAGTTGCAGCCCTCTAACCTCAGTAGTTTTTATTTTACTTAAGGTTAAAGTTAGCCCGAATCGTGCGTCTGGCGCCGGTGCAGGTACAACACAGGCCACCACTGGCCCGTGGCTGAAAGTTTCATGGACCGCGGCTGAGTTTCATACAGAATTTTGTACTTGTTCGTACTATCCTCGTTCTGCTGACTTTCATTTGTTCACGGTAACTTTTGCCATCGTCTCTTAGGACAACATTCAATCTATCTTAAGAATAACTGTAACTGCTATTAACAAACAAAATGATTCCATTTGGGGTCCTCGTAGTATTCAGTCCTCTCTCCCTTCGTTCTGTTAGACGTTTAATTTAAAGTTCTCCAAAAAGCCCAAATGGGGTGCAAATGAATGACGTTTATTGATAATTGACGCTAAAGTTTACGAAAAATAAAATCTAACAAAATGCAATGAATACTACGAGAATGACATTTATTCTGGTGAGATAAATTCTAACTGGCTATGAGGCATAGATAAAGATAATTTATTAATACTCAAACAAGGCTGCCATAGACATTTATAGTTTTTAATTTGTCTTTTGAAGTTTTAGTTTCGTTTCCCTGAGCAGCTTAAAGTTTAGAATAGAAGGCTTGCACACTAAAAAAAAATAACATTTCACACCATAATTTTGGATCTTAAAAGTATGAGGTTAAACCTGTTTGTAATAAAACTGCCGTCTTTACGTGCTCCTTGCCTCTGTCATATATTTCATTTGTATTGCATATTTCATTCGTGAAAGAATTATACAATATCTATTTCTATTGCTAATTTATATTTCTTTCATTAATGTAAGACCTGAAGTTGAATGGTGATGGGGCACCAGACTGAAGTGTTCATAACGCTTGTCGACGTGATCCAAAAACACCAATCAGATATCATGGTGGAAGTGGGTTTTACATTTCATCTGCATTCATTTTACACAATAAAAAAATGATTGCGGTAAAAAATGTCCTTGCCGTTAATGCGGTTATTCGAGTAGCGTATAAATGTTCGATTTTTCATCTCCAATTATTTTAAATCCTTATGAGATTAATTTTCATCTCTCGGGCTTACGGATAGAATACTGAGTATGAAATGATTCTTCTTTCGTTTTAATGAATTTATTGCGACATTACATAATAAAGATTTGCATCGTGTAAACTGAAAGTATTATTCCCGATATAACCAGCATTACAGTCTGAGGTGGATGATAATAATTTGCGCTAAGAA
>NC_087217.1:73948919-73951419 GCF_015104395.2 Macrobrachium nipponense | reverse complement strand
TTATCTCAGGAATGTCACCTTCCCATGACTCTCCTACGACATCAAGAGGGCCACGAACACAATGCCCAAAAACCAAATTAAAAGGCGACAAACGTAGAGACTGACCTGGAGCCGTCCGAAAAGCGAATAAGAGATATGGTAATCCATTGTCCCACACCAGAAACCATGGACTTAAAAAAACAATTTCCTAATCATCGATTTCAGAGTTTGATGAAACCTCTCCAGAGCATCCTGACTTTCAGAATGATAAGGAGATGAAGTCACATGTTTAATACCCAACTCTGCCATTTTTTCCTTAAAATATTGACTAATAAAGTATGCACCACAATCAGATTGAATCACCTTAGGCATTCCAAACTTAAAAAAAAAATTTATTAACACCTCAACAGTTTTTACGCTTTTAATGGAACGTAGAATAATTGCTTCAGGATAATGAGACATTTTATCCATCATAGTGAAAATGCACACATTTCCACTCCACTACGAGTCCTGGGCAATGGCCCAACAACATCAATTAGAATTTCTTTAAAAGGTTCAGAAACCACATGAATGGGTCATACAGGAGGTTTGGGATAAAACTTGATTTGGGTTTTACACCTTCTGGCAGATACCACAACTTATGGAGACTAACACAGGGTGGCTGTAAGATAAGGGCCTAATCCCAGTGCTGGCTTTACTTCCATTAGCAAACGGGCCATAATCCACACAAATTGTTGTGTATATAACACATGGGACGTGATCCAAATAAAATGTGGTGTACATAACACATATAAAGGGGGTTATAAATACCATACCATTGGACAGCGAGGTCCTCTTGGCTATAATACTGAACCAAGGGCGTAGCAAGATAATTAGAAGATAAATCCTGAAGCTGCAGACAAGAGTGGATCCAAAATATATATTCAGGGTAGCTTGATGACTGGTCAAAAGACAATTGATAGAATGACAGCTCGTCGAATGACAATTCATCAAAATGACAATCGAAATGACAATTGTCGAAATGAATTGTATATGTATAAATATAAAATATAAAATAACTATATATATATATATATATATATATATATATATATATCGAGCTACAAATGTCCTTTAGTACTAATTCGCTCTACCACGGAATTGATATATTTTTATATATGTACCGAAGGGGAATTTTTAGTTGATAATAATATCGTCCCCCTATGGGATCGAACCACCGTCCAGTGGACGGGAAACGAAATCAGAAACCCCGACACGACATGACGCTATCGAGTTCGGCCATTAGAGAGGCTATAAGGTTTATATCGATTCTGACCATTACAATCACCGCCGTCGATCTCGGTGTTTCGTAATTAGGATCGATATGAAGCCCCCTCAACCATGCTAGCGATTGAGCGTTTGACCAACGTAGCCTTGTTATGAATACTTATCACATCACGTGATTCATATAAATCATTCGAGCTACAAATATTCCTTTAATATCTAATTCGCTCTACCTTCGGTACATATATGAAAATATATCATATGTTTATCGTATTATTCCCATAAGAGAAAAGAATTTTAAAATAGTTTTGGAGGGTTTGATGACTTTAAACATTATTCATCCTTCTCAGAAATATAGGCGAACTGGAGAAATTGATACTCTCAGAATACGGTACAGCGTGGTACTGTCGAAATAAATTCAGATATAGGAAATGTTATTGAAAAATAGTTTAAATCTCGTTTAAAATGTTGTTTGAAATAATGGAGCTTCAAAAAGGATGAAATAATATCGTAGGTTATTATATTTCGATTTCAGTTATATGGCAAAATCAAGGTAATATTTCAGTAGAAATGAAAGAATTTTTACCGAATGTATAAATTATCAAAATAAGCAAATAGCAAAATGAAAAACGTAAATATACTAAATTTGTATCTTAGCTTATTAACAAAAGATTTTATAAAGTGTTTTGACACCATGAATTTTAAGTCTTGAATTGACCAGAGACTGAGTAACGTAATAGGAATTTTCTGTATTTTACAAAAATGAAAATTGAAAGGTGATTGTCAGACATGCACGATAAGGCAATGCTGTTAATATCTACTAACTAAAACATATAGGACTCTTGGTTTTCTCTTTCATTTAGCTTTTACTCTTATCGACTGTGAAAACTATTTAATGTTCGATGATGAAGTTAAATTCCACTAGAAAAATTTGAGTTTTTTAATAAATGATTTGGCCATAATTTCAAATAGATGTACAGATAAAACCCTTAAATTCTAGTACTTAATTTTAACTTACTTTTCAGGGGTGTTTACTTTTCCTGTAATAACTGACGCACATTTCTGTATTTCAACAGCAACCATCTCGAAAATCTAGCCAAGAATAAATTCAAACTCATTTTGTACCAAGGTATAAAGTTTCTTTTCATTTTATATTTTGTTTTTCATTTTCTTCTCCCTCAAGTCTCTTTTTCATGAAAATTTGTTCTCTTTCACGACAATTCGATATTTATGAAGGTCAAATTGTGCTGCAAATTTT
>NC_087217.1:73923919-73941419 GCF_015104395.2 Macrobrachium nipponense | reverse complement strand
TCCTTAGGACACAAACAAGTCGAAAAAACTGACGAAAAAAATCCCCTCCAAAACGTTCCCACAGAATTTTTTCAGAAAGTAAGATTAATTTGAAAAGACAAAAGAGTATGAAACTATTAGGAGAAATTTAAAGTAATTAATCCTAAATTACCCTACTTTTATGGCCTTCCTAAAACTCACAAAGACAATCTACATTCGAACCATCCGTTTAATGTGCCGGAGCTTTCAATTACAAAATTTCTAAATGGTTAGCTGGGCCTCATTTTCCCTTTTTTATGCCACTTTCCCCAGTCACATTTAAAACATTCGTGAAGATTTTGTCACAAATTCAGAGAAGCACATATACCACTTCCACACATAAAATTTAAGCCTTGACGTAGATTCCCTGTTCATTTAAAGTACCAGTACAGGGAACGTTCTTAGTTTTAAGGGTAAAATTATCCCGACTATAGATAATTCCCCTTGGCGCTTGACAAAATAATAAATCTAGTTGAATATGGATCTAATAACGTATTTTCATTCGGGGATCATTACCCTGCCAAAAATTCGAGTGTTAGTATGGGTAGTCCTTAAGTCCTGTTCTAGCCAATCTGTAAATGGAATACTTTGAAGCTACAGTAATAAATGCAATAAACCCAAAAATATGCTGTGGATGAGATACGTGGACTGATATCCTAACATTTGGGATAACGGTCGGGGCAATTTTAATGAATCCTCTCGAAATAAACACATTAGTGCCCAGCAATGAAATTAAAGTTAATGGGAAACAGACAACAAACATTCCTTTTCTGATGTTTTAATAATCAGAGGATACGGACAGAATACAAATTTACCATAGTACAGAAAAAACCAAACGTTCTCACTTTCATACAGTCACTACTTTAGCTATCAACGACATTACTATCAAGATAGGGTGTTAGCTAGTAACTGTTCTTAAGAGCCTTACGAATTTGTTCCCCAGAATTTCCTGGAACACAGAATTGTGAACTAATTCGCAAGCAACTTTCGTTCTTTAAAATATTCCTGAACACATATAATGAGAAAGCAAAATTCACAAAGCAAAGTTAATTACTACCGACCCCTCGAAAGACAAGACCAGAGATACACCCAACAATAAAATAATAATTCCCACCTGGCACACGATTAAGAGAATAACCAAACAACCTCGGAAATCGAACCCCTTTTGTTATTACTTCCCCAAACACCTAGACAAATCCCTGATTAACGTCCAACAAAAGAGATTTCCAAAGTACTCTGGATTTACAGGTAAATCCTTCCAGAGATTATACAACACAAAGGTCAGTAGGTTATGGACAACAGATCGCCGCTATTTTCAACCATATGAATGAACATAACTATGGAATAAACTGGATTTGTCACGTGTAATTTTCGCAGCAACTACCGGTAAAAGAGTAAAATGTGGAATTGGCCTCTTAAAAAAAGAGAGGCAGGTAATGAACATCTCAAAAAGGAGCATGGATTTCAGATTACGATCGAAAACGCTCTTCAATTCAAACCAACACTTAAGAAGATAAAGGAAAAGCTTATCAGCGGGGGATGGGGACTTAAATTGGCTTGTTGTGTGGGAGGGTCCTCTTGGTATAAATACCACATTTTCTGTAAACTTTTCTCGATTCATCTAACCTGAAGGAGGGAGGACAGCTGTCTCTGAAATATAGTACTTTTTCTCTATATTGGTGTTTTTTATGGGCTCATTTTATGAGAGGCGAATTCTGTTGTTACAGAACATTTTCACAGTCCACTTCAGCCCATTATGGGAATGTCAACCGCCTTTTCCAGGATTCTTACTCACTCCAGAAGTCAAGCCAATTTTTCGCAAGTTGAGAAAGAACGGATCAGATACACCGGCTGAAAAAACAAAAAACACTTTTAGAAGAATGCCTCAAGAATAGTACTACCAAAAATGTACGGATTCGGGAGATGGACTCTGCAAATCGCGACCCCGTCCCTCTCTCACACAAGATTTTCTGGAGGAAGAGAATCACCGATACGAAAAACGACATCTTCGTACTACGCAGCGTGATATATGGAACCAAGGGTCTAATCTTCGCGCCTCACACGGACCACATATACAGGTATCTGATTTCATCTGTTCCGGACATTGCTGCCTATAATAGCACGCGTGGACTCATTCCAACAGACTTTTACGCAAGTTAAATAACCTAATAGACAATAGTGCATGGAATTAATCTGAGCAATATGACAAACACTTTTAAACTTATCAACACCCCCCTTATGTAAATCAACATTTAGTTTTAAATTTAGGCTTGCCTTCGCCCTTTATGGCCAGACCGCAAAAACACCCTCGACTTCATAGTGGCTTTTGATAAATTCATATCTGACAAAAACTACAACCGTGAATAATTATGTTAAAAAGGAGTGTTTGTTACTAAATGCTTTAACTGACTTACGTAAGAAATATCCTTTTCCCAGCAGATTCATTGATAGCCATCAATCGCTAAAAAAGTAAGATGTTATAATAAGTAGATCCGACAAAGACAGCAAAATAGTAATAATGACAAAGACTTTACATTGACAAATCAACCAGCTCCTTAGCGAAACAAACACATCGAAAAAACCTGCACCGAAACATCACCTCCAAAACGTCCCACAGAATTTTTCGAACAGTAAGATTAATTGGCAAAGACAAAAAAGAGGTTTTGAAATATTAGAGAAATTTAAGTAATAATCCCATAAAAGTTACCCTACTTGTTATGGCCTTCAAAACTCACAAAGACAATCTTCCATTCAGACCCATCGTTTCATGTGCCGGAGCTTTCAATGACAAATTTTCTAAATGGGTAGCTGAGCCTCCTTTCCCCCGTTTAGGGCCCTTTTGCCCCCAGCACTTATACATTCGGAAGATTTTTGTCACAAATTCAGAGAAGCAATAACCACTTCACAACATATACTTTTTAAGCCCTTGACGTATGATTTCCTGTCACTAAAGTACCATCAGGACGTTCTTCAGTTTTTAAGGGTAAAATTAGCCCCCTATTCAGATCATTCCTCATTGGCGCTTGACAAAATAATAAAAGCTAGTTGAATTATGTGACTATTAATAACGTATTTTCATTCGGGGAATCATTCTACCCAAGCCAAAATCAAGGGAGTATGGGTAGTCCTTTAAGTCCTGTCTAGCCAATCTGTACATGGAATATTTGAAACTTACAGTAATAAAAGCAATAAAACCCAAAAACATGCTGAGGTGAGAATACGTGGATGATATCCTAAATATCTGGGATAATAGGTGGGCAATTAATTGAATTCCCTCTCGAAATTAAACACATTAGTGCCCAGCATCAGATTGAAAGTGAATGGAAACAGACAACAAAATTCTTTTCTTGAGTTTTAATAATCAGGATACGACAGAATACAAATTTACCATATACAAGAAAAAAACCAAACGTTCTCACTTTTCATACATCACTACTTTAGATATTCATGACATACTATCAAATCAGGGTAGGCTAGTATTTGTTCTTAAGAGCCTTACGAATTTGTTCCCAGAATTCTGGAAAAAGATTTGAAATATTCGCAGCAACCTTTGTCTTTAAAAATATCCTGACCAATAATTGAGGAAAGCAATTCGAAAGCAACGTAATTTTTATGACCCCTCTAAAGACAAGACCAGAGAATACACCAACAATAAAATAATTAATTCCCCACCTGGAAAAGATAAGAGAATAACAAACCCCTCGTGAAAATCGAAACTTTTGTATTTACTTACCCGAACACCTTCGCCAATCCTGATTAACGTCCACAAACGACATCTCAAAGGACTCTGGTAGTATACAAAATGTTTTTTTCCCATCGCCAGGACTGTGACAAATCTTCAACGGAATTTACAGGTAAATCCCTTCCCAGAGATAAGATAAAACACAAACGGTCAGTTTAGGTATGGAAAACAGAAATCAGCTATTTTCACCATAAAATGTGAAAATAAGCAATAGAATAAACTGGAATTTGTCACGTGTAATTTATAGCAGAACTGCCGGTACAAGAGTTCAAATGAGGTGATCGGCCTTAATAAAAGAGAGGCAGGTAATGAACAATCTCAAAAGGAGCATGGATTTCAGATACGATCGACAACGTCTTCATTCAACCAACACTTAAGAAGATTAAAGGAAGATTATCAGGGGGGGGGGACTTAAATTGGCTTGTTTTGGATGGACCTCTTGGTATAAATACCACTTTTCTATAAACTTTTCAATTTCAGCACCTGAAGAGGGAGACAGCCCTTCTGGAAAATATCGTACTTTTGTCTCTATATTTTGGGTTTTTACTGGGACGCTTTTTCTTAGAGGATCTGTTGTTACAGAACTGTTCATAGTCATTTTCAGCCCATTATGGAATTCAAACCGCTTTTCCAGGATTTCTTCACTCACTTCCAGAATCAAGCCAATTTTTGCAATTTGAGAAAGAACTGATCAGACTACACCGGCTGAAAAACAAAACCTTTTTAGAAGAATGCCTCAAGAATAAGTACTACCCCAAAAATGTACGGATTCGGGAGATGGAACTCTGCATCGGACCCCTTCACTCTCTCACACAAGATTTTCCTGGAGGAAAGAATCACCGATACGAAACGACATATTCGTACTACGCAGGACGTGATATATGGGGAACCAAGTATAATCTTCGCCTCCTCACTACGGACTACTTTATACGGGTATCTGATTTCATTATGGTTCCGACATTGCTGGACTATAATAGGTGACTCATTCCAACAGACTTTCCGCAAGTTAAATAACCTAATAGACAATAGGGCATGGAAATCTCTTGAGCAAAAAAGACAAACTTTTAAACTTATCCAACACCCCTTACGTAATTTCAACATTTAGTTTTGAATTAGGCTTATCCTTCGCCCTTATCGCCAGACGCAAAAACAACCTAGACTTCATAGTGGCTTTTGATAAATTTCATATCTGACACAAAACCCCCCCCTGCCACCGGGAAGAAATATGTTTAAAAGGAGTGTTACTAAATGCTGTAACTGACTTACTTAAGAAATATCCTGTTCCCCTCAGATTCATGATAGGCATCTACTCGCTAAAAAAAGTCAGATGTTATAATAAGTAGATCCGACAAAGACTGCCAAAATCGTAATATATGGACAAAGACTTCTACCTTGACAAAATCAACCAGTTCTTAGCGACCACAAACACATACGAAAAGTGACGAAAAAATCCCTCCAAAACGTTCACCACATAAAATTTTTCGGAAAGTAAGATTAATTGCATAGACAAAAGGAGTATTGAAACTATTAGAGAAGTTAAAGTAATATTAATCCTTAAATTACCCTACTTTTATAGCCTTCCCAAAAACACAAAGACAATCTCTTTCAGACCCATCGTTTCATGGTTCTGCCGGAGCTTTCATATTAACATTTTCTCTAAATGGTTAGATGCCTCCTTCCCTTTTTAGGCACTTTTTCCCCAGTCACATTTTAAACATCGGAGATTTTGTCACAAATTCAGAGAAGCACATATCCACTTCACAACATAAAACTTTTAAGCCTGACGTTGACATTCCCTGTTCACTAAAGTACCCAGTAAAGGACGTCTCAGTTTTAAGGGTAAAAGTATCCCCCTATCAGATCATTTCCATTGGCGCTGGACAAAATAATAAAGCTAGTTGAATGATGTGCATTTAATAATTTTTCATTCGGGGGGAATCATTCTACAGCAAAAAATTGGGTTGTAGTATGGGTAGTTCCTTTATGTCCTGTTCTAGCCAATTTGTAAATTGGGAAACTACTTTGAAACTAGCAGTAATAAATGCAATAAAACCTAAAAACATGACTGTGAGATGAGATACTGGGATGATATTCCTAACATTTTGGGATTATAGGTGGGGCAATTTAATGAATTCCTCTCGAAATTAAACACATTAGTGCCCAGCATCAAATTTAAAGTTGAATGGGGAAACAGACACACAAAATTCCTTTTCTTGATGTTTTAATAATCAGAGATACGACGAGAATACAAATTTACCATAACAGAAAACAAACGTTCTCACTTTCTACAGTCATTACTTTAAGCTATCACGAACATACTATCAAGATAGGTGTAGATAGTAACTTGTTCTAAGAGCCTTACGAATGTGTTCCCCAGAATTCTTGGAAACGAAGTTGTACTAATTCGCAAGCAACTTCTCGTCTTTAAAATATCTGACCATATAATTGAGAAAGCAAATTCACAAAGCAAACGTAATTTTCTACGACCTGAAAGACAAGACCAGAGATACACCCAACAAATAAATAATATTCCCCCACATGCGACATGATTAAGAGAGATAACCAACCCCTCGGAAAATCGAAACCTTTTGTATTTCATTACCCAAACACCTTAGCCAAATCCATGATTAACGTCAAACAAACAGACCTCTCCAAAGGAATCTGGGGTATACGAAATCCCATGCCAGGACTGTGACCAATCTTCCATCGGAATTTCAGGTAAAATCCCTTCCCAGAGATTAATACAAACATACGGTCAGTTAGGTTATGGACATAACAGAATGCTGTCTCTCTTCAGGTATATGAATGAGAAACGTTTACAGAAAAGGTGGTATTTATACAAAGAGATCTGTCCACAAGTTAGCCAATTTAGGTCACCCCGCTACTTGTGACGGATCTCTTGGTATAAATACCACTTTTCTGTACACTTTTCTCACTTCAATACCTGGAAGAGAGAGACAAGACTTAAGTCTTGAAATATAGACTTATGCTCTCTACATTTTGGGTGTTTTTATGGGCTCCTTTATTAGATGGAATTCTGCGTTACAGACCATTTTTGTTTGACCGTCATATATATATATATATTAATTATATAATATATATATAGTATAGATAGATACATATATATATTCTTTTATAGATATATATATATATAGATATGAAGATATATTATAGATATATAGATATATACATATATATAACTATACACACACCCCCATTTATATCATAGTAGAGATATATATATATATATATATATAAGATATAGATATATAGTATATATGGTATACTATATATATATAACTATATATATATAGATGTAGATATATGATATGATATATTATATATATAGATATATATTATAGAATATATGTATGATATAATAATGTATATATAGATTAATATTATATATATATATATATATATTAGTATAATATTATATATAGTATATTAATATATAATATATATATATATATATATATCTATATATATATATCATATATATATATATATATATATATATAATATATATATTATATATATATGGTGTGTGTGAGTGTATTATATATATATATATAGATATATATATACTATATATATATATATATATAAATATATATATATATATATTATATATATATAATATATATATATATATATATATATTATATATATATTAGATATATATATATATATAATATATAAAGTAGATGCACATGACTTCATAAATAAGCAAATACCACTTGCAAATGATAAACATAATCCAAGCACTATGAGCAGGCCTTTCTCTCCTAATGTACCCGTAAGATTTTCCAGGATGATAAGAAAATAAAAAAAGTCAAAACACTGCAGATAAGTCTAATGAGGTGGGAATAATGAATAAAAGTGACTAAGTAAATAAAATAATGGCATTTTTAAATGATTCTAATACTTACACAACACTGAGGTTACGATTCTACACAGACAGTGAATTTCCATTTAACCCTTAACGCGAAGCGGTTTAAAAAAAAAAAAAGTTCTCCCGTGTGCCGGAGACTTTTCAGAGTGAGCGCGGAAGCGGAAAAAATATTTTTTCAAAAAAATCACAGCGCGCTTAGTTTTTAAGATTAAGAGTTTCATTTTTGGCTCCTTTTGTTGTCATTGCGAGAAAATTAGTATGCAACATCAGAAATGCAAAAAAAATGATCATTATCTATATAAATAATGCCATTATATGATAGCGCAAAACCAAATTTTCATATATCAATTGTATTTAAATCGCGCGCTGTGTGGCAAAACAGTAAAGATAACAAGTTACTTTATTTCGTTGTAATGTACACTAAAATTGCGACATTTGTGAATATAACACTTGTAAAACGATAAAAGCAACACAGAGAAAATATTATCACAAAATTAATGCATCTGAATTCGTAACGCGGCGAACGTAAACAAATATTTTTTCAAAAATTCACCATAATATAAATATTGTCCTAGAGACCTTCCAATTTCTTTTCAAAATGAAGACAAATGATTGAATATTACTATACTGTGGAATTAATTAGGTTACAAAGCACGTTTCGACAATATCTGACGAGTTAAAGTCGACAAATGTCGAATTTTTTTATATATATTTTTTTATATGCAATTATTTGGAAATAAAAAAAAACGCTACAACTTTCAAATCGTTTTCGTTCTATTCTCCATGAAATGCGGCACATTTTTCCTATATAAAAACTCTAGGAAATGCACTATATGAAACGGAGCAAATATCCGAGAATGGGATTACGCATTTCGGAGATTTGTGGCGGAGAATCCGAGCGCAGAGGGAAGGGAAGTTTTTTTAAAATTCAACCATAAATTTAAATATTGGCATAGAGACTTCGAATTTGTTTCAGATGAAGATAAATGACTGAATATTACTAGACTGTAGAGTTTTATCTTACAATTGCGTTTTTCGACCATTTTCTGGTAGAGTAAATTTGGACGGAACGTGGTTTTTTTTTTATTTATCGTGATTTATATGCAAATATTCGAAAATGAGAAAAAGCTACAACCTTCAACTATTTATTGTTGTATATACATGAAATTGCGCACATGTTCTATATAAAACTTTATGTAACGGCTAATTAAAATGTGCAAACCATACCACAATCGCAGTATGATTTGTCGGAAGAGGTTACCGCGCGGACGTTAAGAAAAATGTAATTTTTTTATAAATTCACCATACATCGACATATTGTGGGCTAGAGACTTCCAAATTGGTTGCAAAATGAAGGTAGAGGCTTGACATATTACTAGAATATAGGTTTTAGCTTACAATTGCGTTTTTTGACCATTACTCAGGTAGAGTCCAAAGTTGACCAAAGGATGAAAAATTTGTCACTGATCATTTTTTATATTAAAATATTTCAAAATTGATACAAGCTACAACCAGAGGTTTGTTTTTAGTTGTATTGTGAATGGAATTGCACACATTTTTCATATATAAAACTTTATGTAACGGCTAATTTAAAATAGTGCAAAACATTACCACAATCGCATGTATGAATTGTTTTCGGAGAGTTACCGCTGGGACGTAAGAAAAGGTTTTTTCATAAATTTCACCAATAAATCGAAATATTGTGCCTAGAGACTTCCAATTAATTTCAAAATTAAGGTAAATGATTTGAATATTACCTCAAAATCTAAGGTTTTAGCTTACAATTGCGTTTTTCGACATTTCGGTAGAGTCAAAGTTGGATCCGAGGTTTGAAAATTTTGGCACTTATCGTTATTTATATGAAAATATCTCAAAACTGATAAAAAAGTACAATTCAAGTGTATTTTTTTTGTGGTTATTTTACATAAAAATGCGCCACCATTTCATATATAATATCCATGTAACGGACTAATTTAAAATGTAAAAAATTATGTCAAAGTGACGAAATAATTCCGAGGATGTGTCACAGATACGTTTAGTGCGGCCAAGAAGAAAGAAATTCGCGCTTGCGCGCTGCGTTAGATTGTAAAAAAAACAACACCTGATCCGTGAAACTCCCCAGACATCCCCCAAAGTGCGCGTGATTAAGAGGTTTCGGCTGAGTAGGCCTAAAAGTATTTTTCCGCCGAATATTTTTTTTAAACCCTCTAAAAAACTTTTGTATGTCGACGTAAATACGTCCAGTCGGGCACCCGAGAGACCAAAAAATGTCGACGTAAAAGACGTTCCAGTCGGCGTTTAAGGGTTAAGTAAACAAATCTTAAACCCAATTCAAAGGGCTTGGACCCTTTAAATTAAATGTTTACACCGCAATGCGCTCCTTACCTTATATGTATGGCTAAGTCAAGACAAACAATCTCAATAACCCTATCAGGGACCATTCAGTAGTTCAGCGGCTCAGTTTACGTATAAATTTATATGAATGGCCAGTGTAAATGTCTTTACACGTTGGTAGGTAAATTATTTCTAACACGGAACACAACTTTATGTCATAATTGGCTTTGGTACAACAACAAGAGGAGAGACACATTCACTGTAGTTACTGATTCAACAAACCCATTTTTAAAACTATTTACTTCTGAGTAACTTGTTCTTCCAAGGCATAAAGAACGGCTGAATTTTCGTTTTTACCACCTCAGAAAGTTCCTAGATCATCCGAAAAACCTCTTAATTTTTACTAGAATATGATTCTTAATTCTAAACTTCAATAGACTTGAAAAATGTTTAATTAAAATATTTAACCCAACCAATCGAAATTACAGTTAACCACTCCAGACTAAACAAAAGTACATTATTAGGATAGTAACATAATTGGAAAAAGAGTACCACAATTGCTACATTACTGAACTTGAAGGAAACTTCCGCTTCGCCAAACAACTACAACACAGACACCGGTGTAGTAATAAAGGTAGTTCAAATGGCCGAACTTGATTACCTGGAAGTTTGCCGGAGATCATGTTGCAGAGAGAATAGAAACTGCTGCTCCATTACAAACTCCATGCATGATTTAGAATCGTTAACAACACGGCTACAATCAAATATTTATACACCATATTTATACAATCAAATTGAGACTCACCATCCAAATCAGCTGTCTTCTAAGACTGCTGCCATTGACTTGAACACAAACATCCTCAACACAGCTATCTGAAACCGCAATTACCTTCCTCTTGGTGGCCTAATTACACCATTTCTGAAGAAACTGTGACAGGCTGATCTTGTGTTCTATGCAACCATGTGGAAAGCACTTCAAAATGTCTAAACTTACGTCATTACGCTCGTGATAGTGTTGACTTTAATACATTTGAAATTTGCCAATTCCCTGCGCCTATTCCTCGATGGAGTCAGCCTTCTCCATACTGCATGTAATACTAACTTCTCTCTTTACAATCTAAAATACTTTGCAGCCAACAATTAAATCTAATTGTTCTCCGAAGAGATCCAACAACAAAGTGGGTCGCAAAGTGCTCCCTCCGTGTAGCTGCCAATTCACAAATTCCTTAGCTCCTTACTTCAATTCAGCAACATAAGCAGCTATATTTTCTCCCTCCTTCTGATAGTGTCTGGCAAAGATTCTAACCTTCTCAGCAGATTGGCTTTTCTTGGGTTCAAATGGTTATTCAAAATTTCTTTCAGTTGATGATAGCTCTTGGGGCATAGGCACCTCTGGGGAAACCGGTCATGGATTGAAGTTATAAGCACGAATTCCAACAAAGCCAGAAAGAAATGCAAGCTCGACACTCACCTTTCTGCTATCAATTTTGTTCAAGTGCAGGAAGTAGTCAAAATGCTCACACCAGCCATTGAAGTCTTCTCCCTCTTCAAAAGGTCAATGTGACCCAAATAGTAGTTGCCATCCGCGTCACCAGTGATAAGTCGGTTTGAGAGGAGAGAAATGGAACTGTCCAATGTTGTCATTTTTAAGTCTCAAAAAGCAGGTACACACAGTATGGAGGCAGCTATTTAATTCCCCACACAAGCCCAGTGACTTCGGCTAGATTGACAATAAACAACAAGCAAACAGCTCTGTTAACAAAATAAAAACAAAAATACAAAACATTAATAAACCCAGACAAAGGCTCATTCTGGAAAGTGCCTGGCTTTGTATCGGCATGACCATTGATGAGCATTGCAAGAGGATTTACTATCATGTCCATGTGGGTTGCTGTTTGTAATCACACAGGAATGGCCATAACCTGAAGAATAAAAAGAAAGAACTTATCCCCAACATAGAGATAATAGAGCAAACAACCTGCCATTGCCGCCTACGCCTCTGAAACCTTACCACATCGGGAGAGGAGAAGCCTAGTCTCAATACCACTAGGAGACCTTCTTGTTTCCTTTTTCCCAATAATCTGCGTGAAGGATGGGCAATATGAACCCAGAGGAGAAAAATTAGTCAGGAGCATCCATCTGCGGACAGCAAACCCCTGATACTTAGCACATAACGTGACCCAACACCTCCACACACAAGCACACACAACCACACTTGCTTGAGAGGGGGCTCCACCAAGGAGAATTGCCAGAGGCGGACCAATGAGAATTCAACTATCTCAAGAGCTTGTTACAAAATAAAAACCACACATGCCCTGTATCTCCAGATAAATCTACAACCATCCAGAAACATAACCGACGGGTAGTCGAAAACCATAATTTCGGCAGAAAAATTTTCAGGAAAAGTCCAGAAAAACCATAATAATAATAATAATTAAAATAATAATAAAATAATAATAATATAATATAATAATAATAATAATATAATACATAATAATAATAATAATAATATTATTGAAGATAGGAGACCCTCACTCAAAACATGTTCTTGTAAGGAGGATGCAGCTTCAGCGGAACTTGGATTCTTTATATGGTTTTTTCCAATTCTTTCCTTATATTTTTTTTCATCAGGTGATTTAATTCCTCAACCAGAAATGAACACAGCCAGTTATTAGCAAATAATAATAATAATAATAATCAATAATAATAATAATACAATAATAATAATAATAATAATAAAATAACATCAAAAAAACATAATGAGACAGGAATTACAAATACCGGCGAATAATGGAAAGGAGGAGATATAAAACACCAAGAGATGAAGGACACGATCAGGAAGATATATGCAGAGACTCAAGGCGATACTCAAGTCAAAAACTCAACGCCGGAAATATGATAAAAGCCAATAAACACCATGGGCAGTGCCAGTAATCAGATACAGCGGAAGGAATAGCGGAATGGGGGGGGGAACGGAAGGCAGCAGAACTCCGCAGCATAGATCAGAAAACCAGGGCAAAACAAATGACACTACACAAAGCACTACACCCAAGAGCAAATCGGACAGGACATATACAAACCACTGAAAGGAAGGAGGGAGGGAATAAATTAAAGTATAGAGGACTCCCCCCCGGTCAACATCGAAAACAGAGCACTGGTGGCAATATCTGAAAACCCAGTGAAGACGAGGTGGCTAAAAGAGTGCATGGGAAGAAGGCCTAATAAAAGTAGACGAAGCACCCAGAAATATTACAGGAGCAGGAGAAAGACAGGGAAAGAACAGAGGACTGGCCACAACAAACCAATGCACAGACAAGAATGAGACAAACTAAAGAAACTAGCAGCGATGACAATTGGCAATGTGCTTACAGAGGGGAGAGCTTAAAGTAAGGAAACTGAAGGAAATGATAACAGCGGCACAAGATCAGGCACTAAGAACAAGATTATTACAAAGTACGATAGACGGAAAACACATCTCTCCCATATGTAGGAAGTGCAATACGAAAATGAAACCATAAACCACATTAGCAAGTGAATGCCGGCACTTGCCTGCACAGAACCAGTACAAAAAGAGGTTGATTCAGTGGCAAAAGCCCTCCACTGGGCCTGTGCAAGAAACATCAGCTTACCTGCAGTAATAAGTGGTACGAGCACCAACCTGAGGGCGTGATAGAAAACGAATCAGGCAAAGATTTCTTGAGGACTCGGGTATCAGAACGGATAGGGTGATCGTGCAATAGACCAGACGTGAAGTTGATTGACAAAAGTCAGAAGAAAGTATCATTCATTGATGTCGCAATACCATGGGACACAGATGTTGGAAGAGAAAGAGATGGGAAAAAATGGATAAGTATTCAATGTGATCTGAAAAATAGAAAATAAAGAAGGATAGGATATGCCAGTGGAAAAAATCGTACCCTGAAGTAGTACCAGGTCTCATGCCGAGGAGGTGTTGATCCTAGAAACGGCACAAATAGCTAGTAAGAAAAGTGATGGACTCCTAAGGAGCAGATGCAACCCGGAAAAACCCCACACTATAAATAACCACCCAGTCGAATGGGAGACGGACTGTGATAGAGCAAAAAAAAAAATAAATAAATAATAATAATAATCATATATGGGCAAAAACCACTAGTGTCGGTAATTAAGTATATGCTTAGTTCCCAAATTGCAGTAATTTCTCAAACTTACATATCAGAATAGTGTTGAAATAAACGCTGTTTTAGGCATTAACATTAAATGCTTTCTACTATATAGTAATACAAAGCATTATATCCTCAAGACAAATTGAAAGCGAATTTTAATTATAACATTATCAGTATGGCACAGCATATTTATACATGTAATATCATGGATACGGGGAAAAAATAAATAGGACCCATAAGTTATGGTAAGCAATATATCCATGTTTAGGCACGAGTCATGATGACAGTTAGGTTCTATAGGCGGAAGGCTGGCCGTTCTTGGAAAAAAAAAAAAAAAAAAAAAAAATTCCTTGGAGACGAACTAAAATGAAGGAGGAAGCAGAAGAAACAACTGACATGATGACAGAAGTAGTTTTCGCAGATCCAGATGATCCATCAACTGAGACCCTCTAGGTGGGAAGTGAATGCGGCAGGTTTGAGGTACCCCCCCCCTCCCCTCCCCCCTCCCGGTAAACTTGCTAAAGAAACGGGGTCGAGGTGTAAACAGAGCAAGACATGGATTGAGA
The DNA here is from genome assembly GCF_015104395.2 of Macrobrachium nipponense. NCBI lineage: Eukaryota > Metazoa > Arthropoda > Malacostraca > Decapoda > Palaemonidae > Macrobrachium > Macrobrachium nipponense. The sequence goes on along the minus strand of NC_087217.1, from coordinate 73,926,719 downwards.
ACAATTAAGAAAGAATTATGAGAGGAGTGGTGTGATGGCCTGGCAGAACTGGCCTGGCACTGACGGACATCAAAGGTAGTGGGAATTCTTTCAGGTTATGTGAATTCCCCTGAGTCCCCGGATTCGGTGATTTACTAACTGCATGGTGACCAGAGCTGAAAAATCTGATTCCATATTGAAATTCTTTTTTTTGTTATAAAACGCAATCAAGGATAGTTTGATTATTAAGAAGAGTAATAGAATAATTCAGGTTAACCTAGAAAAATAATTTAAGCAACTATAAGGAAATGTACAACGCAGCTATCAACATTTATACGAATTTCGAAGATGAGGTGAACGACAGAAAAGGTAAATTGAAGGTTATGAGTCAGTGCACGAACTCGGCGCCCCCCCCCACCCCCCCCCCCCCCCCCCCCCCCCACCCCCCCCCCCCCCCCCCCCCCCCCCCCCCCCCCCCCCCCCCCCCCCCCACCCCCCCCCCCCCCCACCCCCCGCCCCCCCGCCCCCTTTTTTTTTTTTTTTTTTTATGCAAGAGCAGCAAAAAGTTTTTCCTCCATAAAGGGGAAGGGCAATATCACATGGAATCCAGAGAATAAATATTCTTCATAAGATTCCTCGTCCGTATATTACAGGAATTTAATTAAGCCCATGATCTTTGTGGCAACATTTCTTGTTGTAAAATAACATGGTTTTTAAAAATTACCTAATTGCTTCATTTTCGTATTAATATCGGAGGTTCCTGGTACAAAAAAAAAAAAAAAAAAAAAAAAAAAAAAAAAAAAAAAAAAAAAAAAAAAAAAAAGGAGGTTTCGGGAATATTTTTCTCTTTGGCAATTCAGGATGTATTTAATTCACTGTAAACGACATGGATTTTGAAGTGAATCTTAATAATGCTACCGAGATTTTGTTTGTGGCGAAAGCAATATGGAAAGGCGATACACTGCGAAAGGTTTCTCACTTAATTTGCTAAAACATTAAACAAACAATCATTTCATTAGATTTTCGTGAAATTGAAGGTTTTCTATGGACCAGATCGTAAGCTGTTCCCATCAAAGCTTTCTTTTTTTGTTTCAAAACTTTATATATTTAGCCCTTCTTCTCGCTTGGTCTGCTACTCCCTCCAACTCATCAAACACCAATCACGCTTCTCGATCTTACCTACTTAATAATTATCTCGTTAACTCGATCCCGGATATAAAAAGCATACATCAATGGTTTTTGAAGAAAAGACACGGTATATTTGGACATTACGTTTTCATGGTTTAGTAAAATCTGGGGAAGTTACAGAGCAAAATTAGTCATCGCGGTGTAATGAGAGGGGAAAAATTATATTTGGGTCATATAACTCATGTCTACGATAGTATATAACTGGTTAAGAAACTGGAAACAGATTTCTTATCCTCCTAAGTACTGAAAGTTGACGAATTTACGAATCTATGTGAACTTCAATCGAGAAAATAAAGTGCCATGCTTTCCTATAAAAAAAAAACATGATGTAGGTAGATACAGAACAGTATATGAAACAATTAGTAGCAATTCTGCAATAGTAAATTCTAATACATCAGACGTTATGAAATTTTGTAATGTTTTACAGATTACTTTTGGAATAAAATGGAGAAGGAAAGATAGTCTCCGAAGTGAGGACGATAACGAAATCATAGCATTTTGTGGCAGAAAAGTTTTTAAATTTTTGCTAATGTAACAATAACAACAACAAGGCAATTACCACAGATATATACATATATGCAAATATTTAAACACTACATACACACGCACACGCACACACACACACACACACACACACACAGTATATATATATATATATATATATATATCGATATATATATATATAGATATATACTATATATATATATATTATATATATATATATATATATATATATATAATACATATATATATATATATATTATTATATATAGTATATATATATATATTAATATATATATTATATATATATATTATATATATATTATTTGAATCTAACGCCAACGAACAAATACGCGAGAGCTGTTTGACAACGCGAAAAAAGTGTTGCAGGGTGGCTTATTGGAAATGTTAAGACATAAAAAGCCCTGCATCGAAGCTCAGTAATAAGAAACGGTGCCTTTTTTTTTTCAAGTAGAAAAATTTTAATATAATTGTCACCTTTTTGATGAAATGTCAAATCAGTGTTTAGTACAAGAAACCTGATACAATCATGAAAGACCATCGACATTCAATAAGGCAAATAATGATGACATTATAAGGGTATTTTTAAAAATAAAAAGGCTTAGAAACAAACGTGAAACTGAGGCCGATGCCATTCATGACTTTGTCAGAATATATGGATTTTCTATGATTCTTACAGCTAGAATAGGAAAGTTATCATGCCAGTATTTACGAGTGCAAGTACCTACCTCTGGAGAGACTTTTTAAACAATTAACATTCTTTTAAAACAAAATAACTCTAAAGGATAGTGAGTCCGCTAATAGGACATTAGTGTTCTATGGAAACTACTATTGGCTCGTTGTAAAGATCCCTTAGGTCTGGTGGAAGAAGGCAAATATGGCAATTTATGTTTACTCGAATCAGTACGACTTTGATACAGTTGTAAATGAAACTACTACTAAATGATTTTACAGTCCATTGAATAAGCGAAGAAGCTTCTGAATTTTATATAAAAAGACTACATATATGGAAAGAAGGTGCCTGGAATAACAGGACTGAAATCATAATCATCTTACGGAACAATAAGAAGAAAAGGAGTACCATAAGAAGTATGTCAGGTCCGGTCATATT
>NC_087217.1:73909146-73923419 GCF_015104395.2 Macrobrachium nipponense | reverse complement strand
CTTTTTCGATTTCAAAATAAACAAGTAAGAAAATGTGCCCTAATTTTCTTCGGCGAGCAATCGAGTTTCTTAGAGTATTATCAAGCACCGAAATAGATCATCTTTGGTCCATTATTTCGTGTTGTACCTACTGCGTTTTATTTTATCTTTTACGCTTGAAATGTATGATTCTCCATCTCTTCTTACATTATGTTTTCGTAACTAATATTTTAACCTTTTACTTCCCCTCTCTAAAATATAAAAGTCGCATTGAGCCCTCTACTTTCGAATTTACGTTCCTAATGGTGAAAAAAAATTATGACTCCTTGCCGCTGATAACTCTATCTGGGATTTTCTAGAAGTGCCTCTAACGACCCACGGTAATAAAACAGATGATTAATGGACAGACACAGCATTACGTAACTGGTCTGATATGAAGGGTGGTGATCTGATATTCTAGTTTTAATCATACTCACGTTTTACACATTTCCCTTCATAAAACATTCGTTTGTACAGATCCAAATTACCGTAAATGTGCTTTTTATCATTTATATTTGTTATAAGTAATACAATTTCAAATTTCACGGAGGCATTTTCCATTTTTTAAGTTTAGAAAAACTTCATGACTTATCTGTTTTATCCGTTGTTTTTCTTTACCTTTAGATTTCATTTGATGTACTGTAAAATGCATGTATTTCGTCATTTGTTTGTTTCGTTGAACGTTGAATAATCTGGTTTCTCATATAACAAACATCATATGTAATAAAATAATAACCATACGTAAAATACTATTTGATATAACATTTTATTTCCTATTATTTCAAATGTCCATAAATAACCTTATAATACTTCACTGAGGAGGTTTGAAGTCTCGACAACAAGCTGCAAGGCTTAAAGATACATTATTTTATTTAAGTGCAAGTATTTGCCTGGCGCTGTTCATTCATATATATATTATATATGTATATATATATATATCTATAATATATCTATATATATAATATAAACCCACAAATCACAAAATAATAGTATATATATATTAAATCATATATATCTATGTTCTCTATATTATATATAGTCTGTATATATTCTAAAGATCTATATATCTTTATATATATATATATCTATAATATCTCTATATAATTTATCATATCTATATATATATATAGTTCTATTCTATATAATATATATATATATTAATATATATATATGTTTTGATCTATTATATCTATATATATATATTATATATATATATATAATATTCTGTATATAATACATAGATTATATATATATGTATCTATATATATATATAGATATATATATATTATATAATATATAGTATATATATATCTATACACACACACACACCACACGCCGATGGCGGGCGTCGCAAGATTTAAATTGTTCTCGGTGTCTGGGCGAATCTCGGACTTTACATTGTAACACCTTTCGTTAACCTAATTATTTTCGTATGGTTACGGCAAAAAAATCTTCGTATTTCCTTTGGTAACTTGAATTTTTTGTGAGTTGGACTTTCGTATGTTGTTGCTCCATGTATATGTAGGAACAGCGCCAGTAAATCTTGCATTTAAAGTACTATTTCCAAAGGCATCCAGCTGACCACATTCAGATTCTTTTGGTACACAAAATTTGTATATAAGTCCTGAATTAATCTTTAAGGTCATTCTTAAGCATGTTACAAATTACAATGGTACTAAATGAAACAGGCCATGGCTCATCTCAAAATTACAATGGGAAAGTAAGTTGTATTGTGGCAGATATTAAAGGATTTTGTGGATAAGACCTTTTGATCTTGCATTACTGAAATGAACATCCAATTCATCGGTGGTTTGGTTTTCATAAATGAATGAATATTGCATTAATGTTTTGCCTGTTTTGAAGGAATATTTATGCTGTTTTTAAAAAATCTGACTTCTAAGCCCTGCTTAGGTAAGATTAACAGGAGGGGCTTCATACCTGGAATTTTATATATTATTGTTGTTGCTTTCCCCTGGGGCCCTTTTTTATAACATTCCTTTTATCTGTTATTATAGATAAAAAACAGGTTGACCTTAAAGGCTTTTAATAATGATATAATGGTTTCTATCTGTTAAAATACTGCAAACTGAGAATCTTCTAAAATTTTCTTTCTCCGGTTTTACTGACACTCATAACTTTTTGTGGGCTTTATTATAGCAATATCTAATATTGTGAATGATAACAAAATCTTTCCCTATTTTTCTTATGTATTCAATTTCTTGATCCAATTTGGGGACTAACACTAAACAATCCTCATAAAAACGTAGAAAAATTTAATGATTATGATGTTAAGATTGTGGCCTGAATAGAATGAATATAACGTAAAGTTGGTGGTAGGTTTCCCAATCCACTGATTACATTGAAATGTTTCTCTATGTATCAAACCATCTAAGAGAGGGAGGCAATTTTTTTTTTCCAATTCTAACGTAAATTTATTGATGGTACCTGGTTATTAATTTAGAGAGTACATCATTGCACTCAATACAGCGGCCAGACAGCTAAAATATCATCAGACATATCTATACCACTTTACAGGAATATAAATAATATTAAGTAAATAGCGTTTTTCAAAGAATTCTAGGCCCAAGTTTGAGAGCAGTGGTGATTAAAGGGTTGCCCATTGCCATGCCAAATATTTGATGATAAATTCCTATGAATATAAACTTACCATTGCAATGCCGACCTAGTAGTGTATAAGTGACTTTACAGTGTAGATGAATTTCATGCTGAGTTAGTCATTATTAAATATTCTACAATAACTCGATAGGGACTTTAGTAACAGAGACACTATATCAAAACTAACGAATCTATCATGGGGCAAAGAGGTATTTTGTTTTAATTTATTAAATAAACTAGAGATTTATATATATTCTGAAAAGGTGGATATGTTTCCAGTAAGATCATTAGTGATATCTTTTCTAAAGTTTCATTGAATGTGGTCATCTGCTGCCCTGTATAACCCTGTAATTGTCTTGTCTGAGCAGTTTGGACTTAATCCTTTTTGTTCCTAACCTGTACCCATGTTTTATGCTTGTTTGGAAATGTTACTTATTCATATGTTTGGATTCTAGGTTATTAATTTCCTTATAATCCCTATCTGTCACTTATAGCGACCTTTCTTGTACTCTCATTTCTCAGGTAAGTCAGTTTGTCTGCGAAGCAAAGGACGTTGAGTTGAAAGATCGTGCAGAACTCTGTTGTTTAACTTCCTTTGTGGCATTAGATATATTATATATATATATATATTAGATATATATATATGTATATATTATATGTATATATTATATATATATATATATATATATATTATTATGTAACATAGAGAGGGGATTTGCTATGATATATTTTTAAAAATAGGTGATGTGATATGCTAGATTTCTTAGAATGGTAGAGAATCACAATTTAACTTACCTGGATACAGAGTGTTCAGTTGACCAGCTTGGAAGGCTAATGCATCTTTTTTGAGTGGTGTGATCAAGAGTGCTGTCTAGCGAAATCAGTACCTCATCTCTGTCGCTATGAAGAGCTTGATGTAGAGGAACTTTGAAACTGGTCTCAAGCCAGTTTACCTGGGAATGAACCTGCTGAACATTGAGTGTGGGTTCGACATATGTTGCGCTTGTCCCACTACGATATGAGAATGTTGTTATTGCAATGAAGGAAGACTGTTTACAGAGAGACGGCAGGGCCAGGATGGCTTTCTGCGAACAGTGGTTTTTTGTTAAATGAACAGTGCAATCTGGCTCAATGGGTAGTGTTCTATATCTATTTTGGCCAAAGTATGGCTGGATTGTATTTGAATAGTTGTTTTCATAGATATTCTGTTTGGAATGAATCTTTGATTATGATCGTGTGCTTACCAGAGTTTTCTCCTGTCTTCTAACGCAATTCTGGAGATGGGGGAATGTTTCTGGAGAAGAGTGGGATTGTCATTGGAGATATGTTCACTGTGCCTAGGGGTTATGGCTAAACTAATGTTGGAGTTAGATTAATTACGAAGGGTTTCTGCGTTCTTTGGACTTTAGGTTTAACATTTTCCTTTAATCATTCTTGTTAAGAGTCTGAGTTATCAGTAATACTTTTTGCTTGAAATACATGCATATTTTTGTCATTCACGACTCTGATTTGATGACCTAGATAATGGAGGGGGAGGTTATGTCGAGAGAGTTATTGAGGATAAGAGAGAGAAGAGAGAGAGAGAGAGCGAGAGAGAGAAAGAGAAGAGAGAGAGAGAGGAGAGTAATGTGTTGTCAAGACCAGTTTCTGCTGCTCTTGACCATCGCTACAAATGATAACGAGATATGAACCACCTTGTTATTAATATATATATATCTATATATATAGTATATAATATATAAATATATATATATATATATATTAGATTATAATTATATGGTATATATATATATAATGATATCTAGATATACGATATATATATAATATTATGTATATATATATATAATATATATATATATATCTATATCTATATATTATTAGTATATATCTATATCTATTATATATATATATATATATATATATATATAATATATCTATATAATGTGTGTGTGTGATGTGTGTGTGTGTGTGTGGTGTTTGTACCAGCAAAAGCCAACAGTGACATTTTTAAAAAAAGAAAAGACAGAGTGCCAAGTACTTTAGTGTATTTCCACATCTCGGGGCACAGAGTAATACAAACATACATAAAAACTATCTGAGCAAGAAAGCTCTCCAAAAGCACAGTGGAAAAGATTATATATGTATGTACACTAAGCCATTACAACAGAAACAGCATTCGTCCGATTACCCCACCGCTTAACACCCCAACAAGTCAAAAGAAACAAAGTAATTGGCCAAATGACCGCAATTTTACTTACATAAGAAGAAAACACTGACTATGTCATACCAGTGTTTTATAAAACAAACTGAGACTCACAATTATGAATAGTAACAATAATAACGGCACTAACAACATACTTAAAACACCAATAACAAGATAACTGCTTGAACGATATTATCAATATGAAATGCATAAAAAAAAAAATTACTATAAAAAAACTTTAAGGATAATGTTAAACCACAAATACATAAGACGGAGACTTGACAAATACACCAAATTAAAGAAATAATTTGTTAAACTCTTCACTAATTTGATCTAGGAGAAGATTGTCTAATTTGTACATACCAGGGCTCAAATTTAAAGTTTCCAGAATCATGTCTTTATAAAAGGCATATTCAATTATATTCCTACTAATATAATCGTTCCTATGCACAGCTTACCTTTGTTCATAAATACAACTTTTTTAGGACTCCACGCTTTAATATCTGTCATTCTCCCGCCATGAAATCAAATTATACCCCCAACCCACTGAATATCGGTAGCCTTTTCAGCTTCAGGATCCGTTTGATCCATTGATGACCCATGTGTTATTTCAAATTTACTTTCCACCTCGATGTAATCGAGAACCTATATTGGTCGACACTAGGTTACTTACGTTCCGATCGACGTCATAGAGCTATCAGCGATGGAACGGCAACTAAGCTTTTCGATCACGAATTTTCCAACATAAGGGATCATATCGATAAATGTAGGTATTCTATTCAGTATCAAGGACTTGTACTAAGGTTTGTGGGGGTGCTCTGAGAGTCTTCCAATCACAAGGTTTTAACCATAATGAATCTTTGTTTATTAAAAAAACTGGTCCCCGCACTGAACACCCATGCCAGCTCAACACCATCGTTAACCTCTCGTGACTGTTTTACGTTTTTTGTTATCTTCCTCAGTCCTTCACCCTCAACGGTTGGTCCTTATTTTTGTTTTTAACTGTGATTGTTTTATTGTGCTTTATATTGTGTATTTTATCTATTGGAGCCTTAATTTTATTGTCTAATAGATATTGTTACGTTTTAGCTTGAAAATGAGGCCTGCTTGTTGAGCTTCGAAACGTTGCAACTTGTAATATATGAGTTCCTTGACTGTTGGTGTGCTTCCCTTGCCTCATTGTATAAATATATGTATATATATATATATATATATATATATAATTATATATATATATATATATATATATATACATAATTATATATATAATATATATATGTATATATTATATATATATATATATATAATATCTATATCTATCGTTATATCTATTTAGATATATATATATAGTATATTATATATTATTATAGTTATATATATATATATATATATATATATATATATATATGATATATAGATATAGATATATAATATATATATAAATATTATATTCTATTATATATATCTATATATATATACATAATATATATACATATATGATATATATATAATATATATAGATATATATATATAGAAGATATATGTAGATATAATATATATAATATATATATATATGTATAGATAGAATAGATTTATATATATATATATATATATATATATATATATATCTTCTTATATATATATCTATATATCGGTATATATATGTATATATCTACATTATATCTATATATATATTATATAATAATACAAAGGAGCCCATAAAAACACTAAAATATCAAGAGAAAAATTACTAATTCCAGAGCTGCGGACTCCCTCTTCAGGTAAATGAATGGAAGAGTTTACAGAAAAAGGTACTTTTATACAGAGATCCTCCACCAGTAAGCCAATTTAGGTCACTACCGCTTATAATCTTCCTTTCATCTTCTTAGCGTTTGGTTGAATGAAAATCCTTGTGATCACATCATGAATCCCATGCTCCTTTTGAGATGTTCATTACCTGCCTCTCTTTTATTAAGGCGATTCCATCATTTACTCTTGTACCGCAGTTGCTGCTATTATTATACATGACAAATTCCAGTTTATTTCCATGGTTATTCCATTTATATTGTTGAAAATACGAGTTCCTGTTGTCCATTACGTACTGACCGGTTTAATTTTGTATTAATCTCTGGGAAATTGATTTTCCTGTAAATCCGATGCAAGATTGGTCACAGTCCTTGCAATGGTTTCGTAAACGCCGTTTTCTTAGAGGATGTCTTTTGTTGGCCGTTAATCAGGATATGGCCTAAGGTGTTTGGTAAGTACATGCAAAAGGGTTAGATTTTCTGGGGTCTGAGTCACTGTATTAATGCGTGTCCAGGGTGGATTTTTATTTTATTGTTTGGTGTATCTCTGCTCTTGTCTTGAGGGTCAGTAGAAAAATTACGGTTTGTTTTGTGAATTTCGTTCTCAATTGAAGGGTCAGGATCTTTAAAGAATGACAGCTGCTTACGAAGTATTTCACATTCCTTTTTCCAGGAATCACTTCCACAGAGATTAATCATCACAAACGCTCATGAGCTTAATCCACAATATTTGTATTAATGCTCGATTACAAGAATCAATTCTAGAGAATAAAGTAAGTTGATTTCAATACTTATCTTGAGTTATTCCTTCGGTGATTATGAGCATACCCCGGAATTTTCATTGGTATGTTTCGTTTTTAACCTTTCAAGTACAAAAAAATTTTTTCTTTAATTGACGTTTTTATGGTGTTGAAGGACGACTGGTCCGTGCCAGAAGTAATAGACCCTTTCTACTAAACGGCATGAAAAGCGAGCATGCATTCAAGATTATATGCGAACTGACAGGATGTATAAAAAAAGGATGAAATTTGCCATTGACGCAAATTTGAGTTCAAGCAGGAAGCGTCACGCTGCATGAGGCAGATTATTACATTACATTTTATATCAGACGACTAGACACAAAGGTATCTCACATTTTATGACCGCAGGAGATGTGCAAGAGAAACATTCGTATTTTCCCGAATCATAACCATGACTGGACGGCTGATTGACATATCCAATTACCGTTAATCCTGACAGTACAACTCTTCAATTAACCCTAATAATCGTCCCATTGAACGCCTTTTATTTCTTGGATAACAGTGAAGTCTAACAGTAACAACACTGTCACTCTATTCTCGTATCATTGACTATGATAATAGTTTGGAAAATGAACTTTTTTCATTTTACTGTCTTAGTGTCCTTTGAGAAGCTTTGTTTGTGTGAATCGCCACCTGAAGGATTATTAGGCGAGTAAATTAATTCTATGTCCTTTCTCTACACGACACTTTATTCTTTGTTGTTACGATGGGCATACCTCTAGCAAAACTTTTCAATAACTTCAGCTGGCAGAAAACGGATTTCTTTATTATAAATAGTGATAAAAAATAAGTTAAAGGTATTCATGAAAATGTAAGAGCTACTTCAAAAAAATTGCGTCAATCTGAATAAGCCTTAATAAAACTAGGTTTCACCCCAATAAAAACAATTAGTAAAATCATGTTAACAGTGGCGCAGAGGATCCTTATATATCTTACGAATAGAGTTCAATATCCTTATCATAGTTAGCGCTGACTTTCTCTGAATGTATGAAACATCACTTGGATAATCACCTGAAGGAAATTATTGGTTTCTACTTGTTATTCTGTTAGCTTTGAAACCTGCAATCAGGCACGATGGGAAGAGATAAATGCATTGAATTTTGCTGTTGAGAATTACTCAAATTACCTCACAAAGTTATTGCTTTTCATAATAATAATATTGTCTACCTCCAGAATTTTATAACAAAAGACTAGAATTGCAAATTAAACAAGTAATACTTTCTAGATTAAGGTTCCCTTACTATAGATACCTTTTCAGTTTTCATCGCTTGAAAAAAAATATAATTGTTACTTGATTAGTTGCCGCGGAAAAATATTCATATTGAAATTATTGCATGCTTATATAGATATATATATATTATATATATATATATATATATTGATATATATAGATATATATATATATATATATATCAAACTTTGAGTTGTGTTTCTTTCTTTCTTTTTTTTTTGCGTGTGCGACCTAAATATAGAACCAAACTAAAACGTTTTAAGTGAATATTTTAGGATGTTAATAAATTTCGTCATTAGTAAAAACACGTTCAGAGGATGAAACCTTCTTCTCTGGCCTGAGCACTTCAACCCATCCCACCTAGAAAGTTACCTCTCCCTAAAGTTTCATTTCTCGCTTAAAATATGATTAACCATTGACTGTCGCTAGGCCTTTTTGTAACATTTTCTTCAAAATTAAATAAACTTTTATAACCCTTTTGAAATGGACAAACAAATCGACCCAACCTTGGGACAACACATGGAACAAAATACATACCTTCCATGGCAGATGTAAACATCAATGTTTGCATAAGTTCCAGCAGTTTGCGATTACTTTTCTGTTACCATTCACGAGGTCCACCATTTGATATATTTTCGTAAATTCTGCAACAAGCTCTTTGCACTACAGCTAAGGATAAATAATCAACATGATGCATCCCCTGGGTGATGGTTAGAAGAAGAAGCGATATGTAAGGTGATATATCCCGAGAACGAAAGCCACGTCCAGGAAAGTTGCAATAGTTTGGAACTGCAGTTGAGGAAAGCATCAGTACTAGCCATAAATGAAAGCGGATTTTTTTGTCCAGCTAATTAAATTTCAGAATATTCATTATACGCCAATCTTCTGCAATGGTCCGGAAAACGATCGCCAGCACTTCGGCAACTTTAAAAGTTTTTGATGCAGCTAACGAACTCTGGCCCAGTACGATCGACTTTTTTCCTTTCTATTTCCTGATGCGTTTCATTATTTCAGCAATTCAAGCTGCAAAATGTTCTTATTCAATTCTCCTATCCTTTTAGTGGCGTGCTAATTCTTTGTTAAAGTTTTCGTTTTTCTTATTTTATTCATCAGTCTTTCTAGTTGGTTTTAATAAAAGTCACTTTTGTTTCTCATGCATTTTACTATTCGTTTGTAAGCCATCGGGAGTGTTTCGTGTCATTCTCCGCTTTCTCTTCTCTCCGCCATCCTCGTAGGCAAGCTTGTCCCTCGAAGCTTCATTTTATTTTTGATGTTTTTTCCGCTACGAGATTTTCAGTTTTTTTCATTCCCTGTAACATTGCTTGCATGTGTGGTAGTATTCCCTGCACTCATTCGCTTGTTGATTCATTTCTTTGCCTCCCCTTCCCTCTCTTCTAATCCAAAATCACCTGCTATTGCTTCTCCCAAACAGACAAGATGTCTTTTCCGCGGAAAACCTAATATCCCTCGGCTAATATCCCGTTGCCTGGTTACCTGTTGGAGGACCATGTCAAGCTCAGCCGAACGCTCCGTGTTCGCTCGCCCCACTTCGCTCCATCAGGTCTCTCTGCTCATCGATTGTCAGCGTGATTTGATAATAGATTTACTCAAGTAACCTCCAGGGCTCAATGATTACATTTTTTTTGCAATCATTTGGATCGCAACTTTTTCGGCTCAGGACCTGAAGATTTATATCTATTTCGACGCATGTAAGTTTTCAGGCTTCTGTTCCTCCTCTGCGTTAGCGACGCCATCATTCTTAACGATCGTTGCCTGCGCGACACATTCTATATCATTTCTCTTTAACATCATCTTATTTAGAGCGATATCAGTCATCGATCTCTCCAAATCAAAGCACGATTTTTATTTAAAAGGGAAGTATGAACTTTGTCTTCAGTATTAAGACTGTAGAAGGCTGGTGTGGCATTTTAATCATGCTTTCATCCTTTATATACTAGTGGTAAAGATTGATATATGTATAATAGGCTCCTGCGTTTTCTCTGGGGATATTTCGTATAATTTTGTGTGGGGAATTGTTTCTTTTGAATTTATTTTGGATATTTATTTGCCTCAATCAGGTGTTTTTGACAAATGCTTTCTGGACTTTCCTCGCGAGAGTTTTCATTGTGAACTGTATGTTTAAAGGTGGGTTTTAAGAGACATGCCTGAGAATAATTAATTGATTTTCTTATGGATTGTTTTAGTTTCATATTATACGTACATATAGTGGAGCATACACACACACGCGCTGCACGCACACACACAAAATTTTATATATATATATATATATATATAATATATAGTATTATATATATATATATATATATATTAAGTATATCTATATAAGATATTATATATATATATATATATAATATGTATATATTATATATAATATATATATATAATATAATATATATTTAATATATATATAGATATTTTCAGCGAGTTTATGGTGGACTCTATCAATCCAGTAACATCCCATTTGGTGCGATAGGGGAGGGCAGTCTTTTTCCTTTCTATTTTCCTGATTCAGCTACTGACGTTTCAAGACGTTTTAGTCTCATTTTCAAACCTACATAATAAAAGGAAACAGTCTCAAAAACTTTATTATGTAGCTTTTAAAATGGGACTAAACGTCTTGGATCGTCCCTGCAATCTGAAAAAGTACTTAGAAATGAATAAGACTTGTCCTTTCCCCTTCTCACCAAATTTATATATTTTCTTATATATATATATATATTTATAGATATTTTCTATATATTATCTATACAGATATATATATTATATATACTAAATATATTATATATATATCAGAATATATAGATATAATATATATATTATATATTATATATTAGTAATATATATTTATATATACATATATATTATATATCTATATATATATCTATATATATATATATCGTATATTATATATATATTTATTATACGTATATATATTTAACTATATATATAATATATTATAATAGTATATATATAATATGTATATATTTATAATACGTATATATATTTAAATATATATATTATATAGTATATAATATATATATATATATATATATATATATATATATATATATATATAGTATTATTATATATATATATATATATCTATCTATTATATATATATATATATATATATATATAAATATATATATCTAATATATATATATATATCATATATATGATATATATATATATATTATACATTTATAATATGTATATATATATATATATATATTATATATATATATATATATATATGATAAGTATATATATATAATTATATATATATATATATTTATATATATATATATATATAAATAAGTATGTGTTTTAATCTATGGTAAGGGGATGGCTCTGCTTCACAAATACATCATATAGTCATATAGCACCACTTGTTCGAAACGGTCCCGAATAAGGCGAAAAGTGTCTTTTGTTCTTAGACTAAACGGCTTATTAAGGCACATCCGTCATTTTGGTGTACGACCCACTTAAATTAGGAATGTTCAAACACTCAGTTTCTTTAGTACGTGGAAATCCATTCTTCAGTTTAAATTTTGTGTACGAAAACAGAATGCCAGGAGGACATGGAATTGTCCTGTGGTCGCAAGTCTGCTTTGTTACTACGGCTTGAGGCCACTCTGTATACAAGCAAGAAGCGAGAAAACCCTGTATGATAATTATTTATATGGTTGGTAAATGGTTACTTAGCAGCACTTATCTCTTGCGGCAGCAATTATAAGGTATGGGTGTCGAAACATGACACTATTTGTATATACGTAATATATTTACAAATATATATACGTATAATATAAATATATATATATATACTATATATATATTCATAGATATATATGTATTATATCTATACTATATTATTATATATCTATATAGATATAATATATTTAAAAATTTAAAAAATTATATATATATATATATGTATATATATATATATATCATATATATATATATATATATTTATATATATATATATCTATATTATATATTTATATATAGATATATATATATATAATATATATATATATATATATCTATTCTGTTACACAGAAAAAATCCACTAAATAAAAGGAGCCCATAAAAAAACACCAAAATATAGATAGAAAAATAGTATAATTCAGAGAACTGCTAAGTCTCCTCTTCTTCAGTGAAGATGCATGCGGAAAAAGTTTACAGAAAAGGTGGTATTAATACTCAAGAGCTCCATCCACAGGTAACCATTTTAGGTCACTCCCGCTATAATCTCCTTTAATCTTCCTTAAGGCGTTGCGTTGAATGAATCTTATCAGTTACTTCTGAACCCCATGCTCCTTTTTGAGATTGTTCAATGCCTGCCTCTCTTTAATAAGTCAGATTCCGACATTTGACTCTTGTACTGGCAGTTGCTGCTATAGAATTATATGTGACATATTCCAGTTTATTCTATGGTGTTGTTTCTTTTATATGGTGAAATAGCTGAGTTCTGTTGCCATCCAACTGACCATTTGTGTTGTTTTAATCTCTGGAAAGGATGTTCCTGTAAATCCATGTAAGATTTGTCACATTCCTGGCATTAGATTTCGTAAACGCCTGTGTCCTTGGGTATGTCTTTTTATTGGACGTTAATCAGGGCTATGGCTAAGTGTTTGGTAAGTAAATGCCACAAGGGTTAGATTTTCGAGGGTCTGAGTCACCGTCTTAATGCTGTCCAGGTGTGGAATTTTTATTTTTTATTGTTGGGTGTATCTCTGGTCTGTCTTGAGTGGGTGGTCGAAAATTATGTTGTGCTTTTGATTGCTTTCTCAAATTTATGGTCAGGAACTTTCAAGACGAAGCTCTTACCAATGATATTTCAATTCTTTTTTACCAGGAGTTATAAGTATTAGGATGTCTCAATGACTTATTAGTCCATCGAGGAGACGTCATGTCTCACTTATCTGTTAGGAGAAGTTTTACAATTGCATTCAGTGTTTTAATGATTTTGTGCTACCTTTCTTTGGAATATTCTACACTGCTGCTGTTGTTCACTCTGGTGGCGTTTATTTTATGTGTCACATATCATTGTATGTGAGTACTTTCCCAAAATGCATGTGTTGTAGCTATTTAATTCTAGTTTTCCATCTATCCTTTCTAGCTGGCTTTCCGTTTAATTGAGAGGTTACTGTCTACTTTTGTTATGCCATTCAGTATTTTGATGTCCTCTTTAGTTGTCCTCGCACCATTCGTGTTTTTTTAGGTCATACCAGGTTTAGACTCTCTAGTCATCTTTGGTACCTATTACACTTTTTGCCTGATGGTTGACTTAACTTGATGTCCTTCTTAGTGTTTGGTGACCAAAACTTTTACTGCCATATTCAGATGTGGTGTAACTATTAATGTTTTAGAGCACTGCACCGTGTGCCTTAGTTCTGTATCTGAACGCTCTTTCTGTATAACACTAGTTTTCTGTGCCTCCTTGTATAATAACTCCAAGCTCCTTTTCTTGTTTGCTACACTATTTATGTCCTTCCCAAGCAGCAGTAGTTGGCTTAGGTCATTGCTCCTATTTGTAACACAACGAAGGTTATAACAGGCATTTGCCATATTTT
>NC_087217.1:73885931-73888431 GCF_015104395.2 Macrobrachium nipponense | reverse complement strand
ATTAGGTTTTCCGCGGAAAGACATCTTGTCTGTTTGGGAGAAGCATAGCAGGTGATTATTAGATTCAGAAGAGAGGGAAGGGGAGGCAAGAAATGATCAACAGCGAATGTAGTGCAGGGAATACTACACACATGCAAGCAATGTTACAGGGAATGAAAAAACTGAACATCTCGTTAGTGGAAAAACATCAAAAATAAAATGAAGCTTTCGAGGGACAAGCTTGCTACGATGGGATGGGAGAGAGAAAGAGGAAGAATGACACGAAACACTCCTGATGGCTTACACAACTGAATAGTAAAATGCATGAGAAACAAAGTGACTTTTATTAAAAACCAACTAGAAAGAGCTTGAATAAAATAAGAAAAACGAAAACTTTAAACAAAGCATTAGCACGCACTAAAAGGATAGGAGAATTGAATAAGAACATTTTGCAGCTTGAATGCTGAAATACTGAAAACGCATCAGGAAAATAGAAAGAAAAAGTCGATCGTACTGGGCAGAGTTCGTTAGCTGCATCAAAACTTTTTAAGTTGCCGAAGTGCTGGCGCTCTTTTTCCGGACCATTGCAGAGATTGGCGTAAACTGAATTCTTCTGAAATTTAATTTAGCTGGACAAAAATCCGCTTTCATTTTCGGCTAGTACTGATGCTTTCCTCAACTGCAGTTTCCAAACTATTGCAACTTTCCTGACGTGGCTTTCCGTTCTCGGGATATATCACCTTTACATATCGCTTCTTCTTCTACCATCACCCAGGGGATGCTATCATGTTGATTTATTTATCTCTTAGCTGGTAGTGCAAAGAGCTTGTTGCAGAATTTTACGAAAATTATATCAAATGGTGGACCTCGTGAATGGTAACAGAAAAGTAATCTCAACGGCTGGAACTTATGCAACATTGATGTTTACATCTGCCATGGAAGTTATGTATTTTGTTCCATTTGTTGTCCCAGCCGATTTGTTTGTCATTTTCAAAAGTGTTATAAAAGTTCTCTTTAATTTTGAAGAAAATGTTACAAAAAGGGCCTAGCGACAGTCAATGGATTAATCATATTTTAAGCGAGAAATGAAACTTTAGGGAGAGGTAACTTTCTAGGTGGGATGGGTTGAAGTGCTCAGCCAGAGAGAAGGTTTTCATCCTCTGAACGCTGTTTTTAATTAATGACGAAATTTATTAACATCCCTAAAATATTCACTTAAACGTTTTAGTTTGGTTCTACTATTTAGGTCGCACACGCAAAAAAAAAGAAAGAAAGAAAACAACTCAAGTTTGATATATATATATATATATATATATATATATATATATATATATATATATATATATATATATATATATATATATATATATATATATATATATATATATATATATATATATATATATATATAAGCATGCAATAATTTCCATATGAATATTTTTCCGCGGCAACTAATCAATTAACAATTTATATTTTTTCAAGGATGAATAACTGAAAAGGTATATATTATTAAGGAACCTTAAATCTAGAAAAGTATTACTGTATAATTTGCAATTCTAGTCTTTTGTTATAAACATTCTGGAGGTATACAATATTATTATTATGAAAGCATAATAACTTTGTGAGGTAATTTGCATTAATTCTTCAACAGCAAAATTACTTGCATTTATCTCTTCCCATCGTGCCTGATTGCCAGGTTCAGCTAACAGAAAACAAGTAGAAACCACTAATTTCCTTTCAGGTGATTATTCAAGCTGGTGTTTCATATTTCAGAGAAAGTCAGACGCTTACTATGATAAGGATATTGAACTCTATTCGTTAAGAAATATAAGGCTCCTCTTACGCCACTGTTAACATGATTTTACTTAATTGTTTTTTACGTGGGTGAAACCTATTTTTAATTAAGTTTATTCAGCTTGACGCAATTTTTTTTGAAGTAGCTCTTACATTTTCATGAATACCTTTAACTTATTTTTTATCACTATTTTATAATAAAGAAATTCCGTTTTCTGCCAGCTGAAGTTATTGAAAGTTTTGCTGGAGGTATGCCCCTCGTAACAACAAGAATATAATTGTAGTTTAGTGAAAAAAGACATAGAATTAATTTAACTCGCTAATTATCATTCGGTTGGGATTCCCCACAAACACAGATTCTCAAAGTGACACTAAGCATAGTAAAAGTGAAAAAAGTTCATTTTCCAAAATATTTTCATATTGTCAGTGGTGTTACCTGTTAGAGTTCATCTGTTATCCAATGAAATAAAAGGCGTTCAATGGGACGCTTATATGGGTTATTGAAGAGTTGTACTGTCAGATTAACGTTAATTGGATATGTCCAAGTCAGCCATCCCAGTCATTGGTTGTTGATTCGGGAAATACGAACTGTTTCTCTTGCACATCTCCTGGGTCATAAAATGGAGATACCTTTGTGTCTCGTCGTCTGATATAAAATGTAATGTAATACTTTTGCCTCATGGCAGCTTGACGTTCCTCTTGAACTCAATTTACGTCAAGTGGCAAA
>NC_087217.1:73873431-73880931 GCF_015104395.2 Macrobrachium nipponense | reverse complement strand
GGCCAATTCGAGCGTTTGACAGCACGTAGCCTTTTTGTTATGAATAATTAATCATCAAACCGTGATCCATTTAATATATTCATTCAACTACAAAAATTCCTTTAATATCTAAATTCACTTTACCTCCCAAATGATATATTTTCATATATGTACCGAAGGGGTTGGGGAATTTTTTAATTGATAATAATTTCGTACCACCCCCCCATTGGGATCGCCACACCGTCAAGTGGACGGGGACAGGAAACTCAGGACAGTCAGTGGACGCTAGTACCAATCAGCCAACAGAGTGACCCGCATATAAGTCATATCGATCTGACTACAAATCACCCTCGATCCAATGGATGCTTTGCGTAAATTAGAATCGATAATGGATAACCCCGTCTACCATGTTGGCCAATTCGAGGTTTGACAGCACGTAGCCTTTTGTTATGAATAATTATACACATCGAACCGTGATCCATTTATATAATCAATTCAAGCTACAAATGTCCTTTAATATCTAAAATTCACTTTACCTCCCAAATGATATATTTTTCATATAGTACCGAAGGGGAAATTTTTTAATTGATAAAATTTCGTCCCCCCATGGGTATCGAACCACCGTCCAAGTGGACGGGGACGAATCAGGACAGTCAGTGACGCTATCCAATCAGCCAACAGAGACGCTATAAGTTTCATATCGATTTGACCTTACAAATCACCCTCGATCTTGGATGCTTTCGTAACTAGAATCGAATATGGAACCCCGTCTACCATGTTGGCCAATTCGAGCGTTTGACAGCACGTAGCCTTTTGTATGAATAATTATCACATCGAACCGTGATCCATTTATATATCAATTCAAGCTACAAATGTCCTTTCCAATATCTAAAGTCACTTTACCTCCCAAATTGATATATTTTCATATATGTACCGAAGGGGAATTTTTTAATTGATAATAATTTCGTCCCCCCATGGGATCGAACCACCGTCCAAGTGGACAGGGGCGGGGACGAAATCAGGACAGTCAGTGACGCTATCAATCAGCCAACAGAGACGCTATAAGTTCATATCGATTCTGACTTACAAATACCCTCGATCTGGATGCTTTCGTAATAGAAATCGATATGGAACCCAGTCTACAGTGTTGGCCAATTCGAGCGTTTGGACAGCACGTAGCTTTTGTTATGAATAATTATCACATCGAACCGTGATCCATTTATATATCAATTCAAGCTCAAATCCTTTAATATCAATTCTTTACCTCCCAAATGATATATTTCATATGTACCGAAGGGGAATTTTTTAATTGATAAAAATTTCGTCCCCCCAGGGATCGAACCACCTCCAAGTGGACGGGGGACGAAATCAGGACGTCAGTGACGCTATCCAATCAGCAGAGACGCGATAAGTTATATCGATTCTGACCTTACAAATCACGATCTGGTGTTTCGAATTAGATCGATATGGAACCCCGCTACCATGGTTGGCCAATTCGAGCGTTTGACAGCACGTAGCCTTTTGTTATGAATTATCACATCGAACCGTGATCCATTTATATATCAATTCAAGCTACAAATGTCCTTTAATATCTAAATTCACTTTACCTCCCAAATGATATATTTTCATATATGTACCGAAGGGGAATTTTTTAATTGATAATAATTTCGTCCCCCCATGGGATCGAACCACCGTCCAAGTGGACGGGGATGGATAGCGTCACTGACTGTCCTGATTTCGTCCCCAGTCCACTTGGACGGTGGTTCGATCCCATGGGGGGGACGAAATTATTATCAATTAAAAAATTCCCCTTCGGTACATATATGAAAATAAAAAATTATCATTTGGGAGGTAAAGTGAATTTAGATATTAAAGGACATTTGTAGCTTGAAAATTGATATATAAATGGATCACGGTCGATGTGATAATTATTCATAACAAAAGGCTACGTGCTGTCAAACGCTCGAATTGGGCCAACATGGTAGACGGGGTTCCATATCGATTCTAATTACGAAAGCATCCAGATCGAGGGTGATTTGTAAGGTCAGAAATCGATATGAACTTATAGCGTCTCTGTTGGCTGATTGGATAGCGTCACTGACTGTCCTGATTTCGTCCCCGTCCACTTGGACGGTGGTTCGATCCATGGGGGGACGAAATTAGTATCAATTAAAAATTCCCCTTCGGTACATATATGAAAAATATATCATTGGGAGGTAAAGTGAATTTAGATATTAAAGGACTTTGTAGCTTGAATTGATATATAATGGATCACGGTTCGATGTGATAATTATTCATAACAAAAGGCTACGTGCGTGTCAAACGCTTCGAATTGGCCACATGGTAGACGGGTTCCATATCGATTCTAATTACGAAAGCATCCAGATCGAGGGTGAGTTTGTAAGGTCAGAATCGATATGAACTTATAGCGTCTCTGTTGGCTGATTGGATAGCGTCACTGACTGTCCTGATTTCGTCCCCGTCACTTGGACGGTGGTTCGATCCCATGGGGGGTTACGAAATTATTATCAATTAAAAATTAAAAATTCCCTTCGGTACAATATATGAAAGATATCATTTGGGAGGTAAAGTGAATTTAGATATTAAAGGACATTTGTAGCTTGAATTGATATATAAATGGATCACGGTTCGATGTGATAATTATTCATAACAAAAGGCTACGTGCTGTCAAACGCTCGAATTGGCCAACATGGTAGACGGGGTTCCATATCGATTCTAATTACGAAAGCATCCAGATCGAGGGTGATTTGTAAGGTCAGAATCGATATGAACTTATAGCGTCTCTGTTTGCTGATTGGATAGCGTCACTGACTGTCCTGATTTCGTCCCCGTCCACTTGGACGGTGGGTTCGATCCCAATGGGGGACGAATTATTATCAATTAAAAAATTCCCCTTCGTAACATATATGAAAATATATCATTTGGGAGGTAAAGTGAATTTAGATTTTAAAGGACATTTGTAGCTTGAATTGATATATAAATGGATCACGGTTCGATGTGATAATTATTCATAACAAAAGGCTACGTGCTGTCAAACGCTCGAATTGGCCAACATGGTAGACCGGTTCCATATCGATTCTAATTACGAAGCATCCAGATCGAGGGTGATTGTAGGTCAGAATCGATATGAACTTATAGCGTCTTCTGTTGGCTGATTGGATAGCGTCACTGACTGTCCTGATTTCGTCCCCGTCCACTTGGACGGTGGTTCGATCCCATGGTGGGGGGGGACGAAATTATTATAACAATTAAAAATTCCCCTTCGGTACATATATGAAAATATATCCCAGGTAAATAAAGTGAATTAGATATTAAAGGACATTTGTAGCTTGAATTGATATATAAATGGATCACGGTTCGATGTGATAATTATTCATAACAAAAGGCTACGTGCTGTCAAACGCTCGAATTGGCCAACATGGTAGACGGGGTTCCATATCGATTCTAATTACGAAAGCATCCAGATCGAGGGTGATTTGTAAGGTCAGAATCGATATGAACTTATAGCGTCTCTGTTGGCTGATTGGATAGCGTCACTGACTGTCCTGATTTCGTCCCCGTCCACTTGGACGGTGGTTCGATCCCATGGGGGGACGAAATTATTATCAATTAAAAAATTCCCCTTCGGTACATATATGAAAATATATCATTTGGGAGGTAAAGTGGAATTTAGATATTAAAGGACATTTGTAGCTTGAATTGATATATAAATGATCACGGTTCGATGTGATAATTATTCATAACAAAAGGCTACGTGCTGTCAAACGCTCGAATTGGCCAACATGGTAGACGGGGTTCCATATCGATTCTAATACGAAAGCATCCAGATCGAGGGTGAGTTTGTAAGGTCAGAATCGATATGAACGTATAGCGTCTCTGTTGGCTGATTGGATAGCGTCACTGACTGTCCTGATTTCGTCCCCGTCCACTTGGACGGTGGTTCGATCCCATGGGGGGACGAAATTATTATCAATTAAAAAAAAAAAAAAAAAAAAAAAAATTCCCTTCGGTACATATATGAAAATATATCATTTGGGAGGTAAAGTGAATTTAGATATTAAAGGACAATTCTTTGTAGCGTTGAATTGATAATATATATAGATATTGATATATATATATTAACAAAAAATTTATTTTTACACATATAATATACACATATATATATAATACAATAGTATATAATATATAATATATATATATATAATAATATAATATATATTATATAAGATATTAATATATATGCCACAAAGGAAAGTTAAACAACAGAGTTTCTGCAAGATCTTTCAACTCAACGTCCTTTGCTTCGCAGACAAACTGACTTACATGAGAAATTGAGAGTACAAGAAAGGTCGTATAAGTGACAGATAGGGATTATAAGGAAATTAATACCTAGAATCCAACACATATGGAGAATAAGTAACCTTTCCAAACAAGCATAAACATGGGTACAGGTTAAGGACAAAAAGATTAAGTCCAACTGCTCAGACAAGACAATTACAGGGTTATACAGGGCAGCAGCTGACCACATTCATATAAACTTTAGAAAGATATCACTAAGATCTTTACTTGGAACCATCTCCAATTTTCATATATATATATAATTCTCTAGATTTATTTAATAAATTAAACAAAATTACTCTTTGCCCCACTGATAGATTCGTTAGTTTTGATATATGTTCTCTTTTTACTAAAGTCCCTATAGAGTTTATTGTAGAATATTTTAATAATGAACTAACTCAGCATGAATTACCTCTACCTGTAAGTCACATTATTACACTACTAGGTTGTGCATTTGCAATTGTAAGTTTATATTCAATAGTGAATTTTATCATCAAATATTTGGCATGGCAATGGGCAACCCTTTATCACCACTGCTCTCAAACTTGTTCCTAGAATTCTTTGAAAAACGCTATTTACTTAATATCATTTATATTCCTGTAAAGTGGTATAGATATGTTGATGATATTTTAGCTGTTCTGCCTGCTGGTATTGATGTACATGATGTACTCTCTAAATTAAATAACCAGGTACCATCAATTAAATTTACTTTAGAATTGGAAAAAAACAATTGCCTCCCTCTCTTAGATGGTTTGATACATAGAGAACCATTTCAATGTAAATTCAGTATTTATTGGAAACCTACCAACAACTTTACTTATATTCATTTCTATTCAGGCCACAATCTTAACATCATAATATAAATTTTTGTCTACGTTTTTATGAGCATTGTGTATTGTTAGTCCCCAATATTTGGATCAAGAAATTGAATACATAAGAAAAATAGGGAAAGATTTATGTTATCATTCACATATATTAGATATTTGCTATAATAAAGCCCACAAAAAGTTTTATAGTGTCAGTAACACGGAGAAAGAAAATCTTAAGAACATTCTCAGTTTGCCTTATTTTAACAGATATGAAACCATTATATCATTATTAAAAGCCTTTAAGGTCAACCTTGTTTTTTCCTATAATAACACACTAAAAGGAATGTTAATAAAAAATGGCCCCAGGGAAAGCAACAACATAATATATAAAATTCCATGTATGGACTGCCCCTCCTTTTAATCTTACTTCTAAGCAAGGGCTTAGAAGTAAGATTAAAACAGCATAAATATTCCTTCAAAACAGGGCAAACATCTAATGCAATATTCATTCATTTAAGTGAAAACAACCACCGGATGAATTGGATTGGTCATTCAGTAATTGCAAGATCAAAAGATGTCTTATCACAAAATCTTTAATATCTGCCACAATACAACTTACTTCCCATTGTAATTTTGATATTAGCCATGGCCTGTTTCATTTAGACCCTTGTATTTGTAACATGTTTAAGAATGACCTTAAAGAAATAATTAGAGACTTATATACAAATTTTTGTTTACCAAAAGATCTGAATGTGGTCAGCTGCTGCCTTGCATAGTCCTTTAATTGCAAGGATTTACCTGGCGCTGTTCATACATATACAGTGGAGCAACAACATACGAAAGTCCCAACTCACAAAAAATTCAAGTTACCAAAGCAAATACGAAGATTTTTTTGCCTGTACATACGAAAATAATTCAGGTTACGAAAGGTTGTTACTGTAAAGTCCCGAGATTCGCCCAGACCACCGAGAACAATTTAAATCTTGCGCGCCGCCATCTGCGTGTGTGTGTGTGTGTGTGTATATATATATACTATATATATATATATATATATATATATATATATATATATATATATATATACATATATATATATATGTATATATATATATATATATATATATATATATATATATATATATATATATATATATATATATATATATATATATATATATATACACACACACACATATATATATATATATATATATATAGATATATATATATATATATATATATATATATATATATATATTATATATATATATAATATATAAATATATATATATATATATATATATATATATATATATATACATATATATATATGTTTATATATATATATATATATACATATATATATATATATTATATATATATATATATTATATATATATATATATATATATGAATGAACAGCGCCAGGCAAATACTTGCACTTAAATAAAATAGAATGTATTATTTAAGCCTTGCAGCTTGTTGTCGAGACTTCCATTCCTCCTCAGTGAGTATTATAAAGGATTATTTATGTACCATTTGAAATAAATAGGAAATAAAATGTTAATATTCAAATATTATTTTACGTATGATGATTTATTTTATTTTACGTATGATGATTTATTATATGAGCACCAGATTATTCAACGTCAACGAAACAACAAATGCGAAATACATGCATTTTACAGTTACATCAAATGACAATCTAAAGTAAATGAAAACAACGGAATAAACAGGATAAGTTCATGAAGTTTTTAAACTTAAAAATGAAAATGCCTCCGTGAAATTTGAAATTTGTATTACTTATAACAAATATAAATGATAAAAGCACATTTACGGTAATTTGTATCTGTACAAACCGAATGTTTTATGAAGGAAATGTGTAAAAGTGAGTATGTATTATAAACTAGAATATCAGATTTCACCACCCGTCATATCAGACCAGTTACTGTAATTGCTTGTGTCTGTACCATTAATTATCTGTTATTACCGTTGGTCTAGAGGCACTTCTAGAAAATCCCAGTAGAGTTATCAAGCCGGCAAGGAGATCATAATTTTTTTTCAACATGAGGAACGTAAATTCGAAAGTAGAAGGGCTTCAATGCGCTTTTATATATTTTATTAGAGGGGAAGTAAATGGTTAAAATATTAGTACGAAAACATAATGTAAGAAGAGATGGAGAATCATACATTTCAAGCGTTAACAGATAAAAAAAAACGCAGTAGGTACACACGGAATAATGGACCAAAGATAGATCTATTTTCGGGGCCTTGATAATACTCTACAGACAACTCGATTGCGCCGAAGAAACTTAGGCACATTTTTTACTTGTTTATTTTGAAATCGAAAAAG
>NC_087217.1:73854641-73872931 GCF_015104395.2 Macrobrachium nipponense | reverse complement strand
GGCAGAAGAAGGACAAAGTCTCAGAAGTTGAACAATTAGGTCGGACGACGATAAAAGGAAGGAATGAAAAGAAAACAAGAAAGAAACGACCAAAGTTCGACACTGACAGATTGATGCGAGAGACTTTTATTACTGCCTCTTGTGTTCAACACAAGCGACGCAGTGGCCCTGCTCCTCTACAGGTACACTACGTTTTAGTTTTATGTGCGGTAGTTGAATGGTAAAAGCTTCACTGACGTTCCTGGTTTTGTATGGTGTCTTGGTTTCGCACCTGGGCGCCGACAATTCTATTATCGCCTAATAAAATTCCCCCTCGGTTAAGCATATATGAAAAATATATTAATTCCGAGGAAGAGTTAATTAGATATTAAAAGACATTCGTAGCTCTATGTATGTATATGAATCACGGTAATGTGATATGACTTTATATATATATATATATAATATATATATATATTATATATAGATATATATATATATATATATTATAATATATATATACTATAACCTATATATATATATATTAAAATCATGAGCGCTTATCGCATAGAACGGCCGTGCTTTCACTCTGCAATGTAAATAGTACTTTAACAAAACGACGTCAAAATCCCTGCAATTCAATCGAATGCATATTGCCACGTATCTCCAATACATTTGCAGCGCGATTCACTTGCATATCAGAGAATGATCGCCTTTTCAGATTGTCACATCACGTTAATAGGTATGTTATTCAAGTCACTCGTACTACGTCGGCACCTCAAAAACAAACAACCCCATCCAGTGTGATAACAACGCTTATTTGTTATGTATTTACGAATGTATAATCATTCGTGATCCTTGCCATTCGTGTCATATTCTACTCTGCGCGTTGTAGGAGGGCATGAAAAGGTTGTGCGACTCTTTTGTTCAGCAAAATATCAGGGATGCTCGCAGCGCATATTGATGACTTTTCACTGGTTATTTGAGTTTTATAGAAAATAAATCGGCCGTTGAATTTATGACGCTCTTCTTTTATGTTTCTCATTGGTAGGGCTTTCAAAAAATGAATTTATCATTGAAGCATTTTCCATGAATGTATTGATATAGCACAAAGGGAAAGGCAGACAGAGCGACAGACAGACAGGCAAACAGATTGACAGAAAGACAGACGGATGGAAAACTAAGAGAATAGGGAGTGGTAATCCAAGTACTGGGTGGACTAATTGATTTTGCATGTCAAGGGGGATTTTTGCGCGGTTTTTTTTATTCATTTATTTTTCTTTTAAGAATTCTGACACGTCCAGTCTTAAACTTGGGAATCTGGAAGTGCTGGTGGATAGAAGAGAGTCTTTGTCTGAGCATGATTGTCAACGCCCTTGCTAGGCATGAACAATTCCCAAACGACATCTTATGAATTCCGTCAGTTTAGTTTTATGATGCTTTTAGTGTTATATAAAACCACGGAAAAAGTCAGTTTATAAGTACTAATGCTCACACCTTTCTCCTCATCTCGTGCTCCACTGTGCAGCCAGCAGGATATAATTTTTATACCAATATATTGCATGTGCTGTTATTTAATAATAGTTTCAGTCATCGTTGATAGAGAGTGCTTAGGTATATCGTAACAATGAATCACTAGATGTTTAATTTACCAAACGGGTCTAATACAGTTTTTTATTCCATTCCATATGGTCCTACTGCTAAATAATGACACTGCCCTCCCTCCACCTTATGACCTGACAGCAAAATTACAAATTAGTCTCCATTGTCATTTGTAACACATTACGTTCCAGAGATACTATGCCTAAGACTTCATTACAGTATACAAAACATTGGAGTCAATTTTAGTAACAGAAAACCTGCATGCATCCACTATTTATTTTAATCATGTCCTGGGCTTTCCTTGCGAGGCAGTTTACAAATTAATTACCCCTGATTTCTTTTATTTTTTTATGTTACTGACAAATTGTAGTATATTTCGTGATGGCCAGCTTATGGATAGCGGGGATTTTGAGGCTTCGACTAATTTTACATAGTCAATTCCTTTGTTCAGAAGTTGTAAAAGCATCACAATATAATTTCTATCCTTGTTACGCTATAACTCCGTTAAGCTCTTATGTAACAGTTAGCAATAGATAAGAATGAAAATAACTTGTAGCATCGTAAAATCTTATCTAAATTATAATCTTCTCTGTACGACTAACTGTAGGCTAGGATTTGTCATATGATATACATAACTGACGTCCTGGAGTTACTGAATAATTTTATATGAATTTTGATTTTTTTTCTCAACGTTGTCTTAACACTTTTCAAAATCTTGTTATTCAGCATTTCCTGCGATTTATCTTCGATTCTTTAATTTGAAATAATTTATAATAATCTTTTTTGTGTAGCCACAATTGCACAAAGGAATGCAAGTGTTGAAATAAGTCTTGTTTTCTATGGCAGTAATTATGCTACTTTTCAAGAAATGCCGAAAACCACATTTAGTTGCTAATTTTGTCAAATGAAGCATAAACAGGGGCTGAATGGCTTGAGGACTCGATATCGAAAAAGATATATTAATCGATTTCCGGTTACCATCAGCCATTGACTAGCAATAGCCCGTTGTTTACTTGGTATTTTTTCGCTTAAACTGAGTTGAATTAGCAACAGACCTGCCATTCATTCAAGAGTCACTACAGTATTCCTGAATACTTAACACAAAGTAATAGTCAACAACAGTATGCTGTTAAAAGGTGTGAACTCTTGCCACGATTTTATGAATATTTTCAGTGACATTTTTATGCTATTTGATCTTGTCTATTCTTTATTGCGTAATAACTTTACTGAACTATTTCATTGTAGACTGCGTTTATTCCAACAGAAACCAATGTTCATAAGTGAGGTTTTGAGGCTGGGAAAATTATTTTTGGATACGAACTATAATTCAGTAATAGTCTCAGAATTAGTTAAATACTTGCTTAAGTATTTAACTCCTAAAATAGAATTTGAGAGAGAGAGAGAGAGAGAGAGAGAGAGAGAGAGAGAGAGAGAGAGAGAGAGAGACACCAATGGGGATTTGGTTGCATAACATCAAAGTCAGTCAAATCATTTCTGCTTATTTCAGTAGGGCATCAGTTTCCGCCCACTGCATTGCATGTTCCATAAAAGATGAAAACTATCATTAAGTATAAAAAGAAAATAGAAAAATGAGGAGAGTTGCCTTTAACTGGAGAAACGTTTTCGGCAAACATTACTAATGGTTGGGTGAGCTTATCTGAAGACCTGGTAAATATGAAGTGTAAGCCGTGATGATGGCAGATCTCTTTGATATTGCTGGGATCTGTGTAATCAGAGTAAATATAAGAAAACATGTGTAGATCCTTATTAAGGAGATGATGCCCAGTGACTCAAGAAAACCGAAAACTTGAAAGAATATGATGAAATAAATGCTTTATGAAGAATTATTTGAAAAGTAAATCTTGTGAGAGTATATATCAGTTTACATTGCCCTAATGTACAAAGTTATGAAAAAATGAAAACAAAATTGTATAAATCAGTATATTACTATTTTGCCCTTGCATGTTCCTATGGTGTGGTAATAAAGTGCACATGTAGATTTGTATGTTATCCCCTTGCCAGCATCTCCCACGACTGACATTAATTATAGTGTGCAGAATGAAGGTATTTTTGTTCGTGACTATGAAGGTACGTATCGCGCTTAGGGTCGAAATATGACGTCCCGATCATCTCTCATATTACCGCCATTGGTAATATAGGTGAGCTAATCATGAATGATGACGACCATTGAATATATTGCTTGCCTCAGCTCTCAGCATATCTTTTTTTTTATTTCTTTATGGCGGTGCAGTGAAAATAGACGCGCTATACTACCCTTGGTAAAAGCAAAAAATAGCTCAATTGAATCAATTATCCCACTGAAGAAGCATACTAAGAGTATATATACTGTCAAAATAATTTGGGAAAAGAATATCATCAGACTGTCAATGAGTATTGGATGAGATTTTGATAAACATGAAGAAAAGAAACCATACAAATTTGGATCAGGAAATATTATAATTAGAGAACTAACGTTATAATCCTAATCATTGTCGTCAAAAGAAAGTTATATAACGCTGCTAAGAAAAGCTATCTGCAAATAGGGGTCTCTTGGTATTATTCTGCGATGAATTCCAAGTCCAAGCAAGCACTACAAGAATAATTATCCGAAGGTACAATGCAACTGCAAAACTGGCATGTTCCGCTGGCATAATAATTCCTGATTTTATTTACGGCAAAAAAAAAAAAAAAAAAAAGACATTATAATTTCCTCAACGAACTCAGACTTATTTCTTGCGTAAATTCAAAATTTATTTTGAATGAATATTCTCTTTGCGTTAGGCAGTCAATCAGTCATTCAAAACTGAAATACATAAAAAAAGGACACACAATATCTAGGACTACTTCATTTACAAGGTATCCACAGATTCTGCAACATGCAAAATGTTTCATTCTTAAAGGGTAAATGTTTCCCTATACTTTTGGGATGTTATTGATGCCGTCATAAAAACACAGATGAAGATGATGCACCTGGAATTGTTGAGGCAAATAATCCGTGAAGATAATAAATAACCTTGTATTACCCACATTCGCCAGAGACACATGCAAGACATCAAAGGGGGCTAAAAGCTCCCAACCCCGGTTCCTGCAGAGCCCATATCAACGTGGATGATACTGCGTTCTTAGTATCTTGATAAAAGTACCAATCCCCACCCCCTTCCCCCATTGGCACGACTACACGGAGCCATCTTTTCAGATTTAAAGTACAGTAAAAGGAATATGAGTATTTTCCTATCACATAGCCTTTTCTACTCCGAAACGTTTCCATTTCAAAGTGCAACTCTCACATTGAGCTGATCTGTTTTATTAAACAGATCTCTCTGTCTCTGTCTGTCTGTCTGTCTCTCTCTCTCTATTTATACACACACGTGCGCACACACACACACGTGCGCACACACACACACACACACGCGCGCGCACACACACACACACACACACACACACACACACACATATATATATATATATATATATATATATATATATAATATATATATATATATATATATATATACACACATATATATATTATATATATATATATATATATATATATATATATAGACTAAAGTTTATTCACATCGCTCGTTTCGCTCATTTTCTCTGTTCATCTTAAGTCTGTAAGAAAAACATAAGAATTGTTAAAATGTACAAAAACTATTGTATCACCCATATTCGCCAGAGACACACGCAAGACACCAAGGGGGCTAACAGCTCCCAACCTCGGTTCCTTCAGAGCCCATATCCACGTGGCTGACACTTAATATCTTGATCTAAGTACCAACCTTCCACCCCCTTCCCCTATTGGTACGACTACAAAGAACCATATTTTCAGAATTAAAGTACGTAAAAGGAATATGTAGATTTTCCCGTCACATAGCCTTTTCTACTCCTAAACGTTTCCATTTCAAAGTGCAACTCTCACATTGAGCTGATCTGTTTTATTAAACTTATAACAGATCACCTCTCTCTCTCTCTCTCTCTCTCTCTCTCTCTCTCTCTCTCTCTCTCTCTCTGTGTGTGTGTGTATATATATATATATATATATATATATATATATATATATATATATATATATATATATATATATATATATATATATATATATATACATATATATATATATATATATATATATATATATATATATATATATATATATATATAAAAGATATATAAAAGCATGCAGCAGGGTCCACAAATCACGTCAAATAGGCCAAAGTTTATTCACATGATACGTTTCGCAAATGTTCTTTGTCCATCTTCAGTCTGTTAAAAACATAAGAATTGTTAAAATCTACAAAAACTATTTTAAAGATAAGATTAAGCGAAAAGAATTATTTGCAAAAA
Organism: Macrobrachium nipponense; assembly: GCF_015104395.2. NCBI lineage: Eukaryota > Metazoa > Arthropoda > Malacostraca > Decapoda > Palaemonidae > Macrobrachium > Macrobrachium nipponense. Next base: position 73,867,000 of record NC_087217.1, on the reverse strand, counting down.
TTAATATAACTTAAAAAGATTACAGTAAAAGACAGTTCCTACCAAAGGAGAAGGAGAAGAACGAATGACGAAGCATTGACACCAACCTACGACTTCAGTTATGCTATAAAGAGGAGAAGCGGAAACGTAAGAGTTCAAAGAAGGAAAAAGCCGTTTGATGTACTCTCACTTAAAAATGGGTATGCGTTTCAGGAAGAAATAGTTTCACAAGATGGTGATTTACCCATGGCAAGCTTCGATGTAGAATCTCTTTTCACAAATTTGCCTCTAACTGAAACCATCACCATTATTTTAGACAAGATTTTTTATGATGATCATATAGTTTTTAATATATAAAAAATTCGCGCTACAGACGACCTCGTCCATGCGTGAATTAAACCACAATTTTAATTTTGGGAACAGGCTGACGCTCCCTGTACCAAATTTCCTAGATTTTTTTTAAATTTTATTTTTCATTTTCCCTTTTCCACGCTAATGCCAGTCTCATCAGTGCGTGGACCAAATCCTGAAATCGTTTATAAGAAGCACATTTTGTCCAAGTGACTCCCCTCCTGCAAATTAAGTTTTATACCGTTCTTTGAATGTTTTTTTTTTTTCTAATACTCGATTCATATGACCAGCCTAAACAAGAGTGGCGATAGCTGTTCCTGAGGAACCTCCTTACTACCAACCCCCACCTCCCCCTCTTTTTTTGTTTGTTTTCTCTCTCCTCCCAGACCTGGTACTAAACCCACTCTTACCCCAGCTCCATGGTGGGATTGATGGGAAAACCTTTGTTTGACTGGGTCCATGAAAAGGTAGCTGCTGCAAAGAAAGAGAGGGAGGACGAACAATCCAGAAACAATAAGAACAAGAAAGAATGGATAGACTTGCAAGGGAAGAGCAAGAAAGAAAGGATGTGAGGAAGTACAAGAAAGACAGCATAAACTTGCAAGGGAAAAACAAGAAAAAAATGATAAGAGGGGAGAACAAGAAGACTGGATAGGATTGAACGGAAAGAAAAGCAAAGGGCCTATGAACTTCAGCTGGCCCAAGCTGGTGCTACCAGTCCCACTCAGGCACCAAACACGCCCTCACTCACCCAGGCTAATACATTCATGCCCAAACGGTCCAAGGCTGAACCCGAGGTGTGGCTCGATTTGGTGGAAAGGGTACTTAGCACCTATCCGTTTACTCCCATCGAAGTCTCTCTACTCATGGGGAAACATTTCAGAAGAAAGGTCCTAGTGGCCTTCAACGCCCTCCCCGAGGAGGATCAAGGAAGGCTGGAGGAAGGGCAGAAGGCGATTATCAAGGTATATGAAATCACCCTCGGACATTGGAGACAATGCTGGCCAGACCAAGTAAAGGAAGCGGGCCAGACCTGGTCTGAATGGGCCCTCAGCAGATGGTTAGAGTCCCTAGGTGCCTCCTCTGCAGCAGATATCCTAGAGAGATTCAAAATAGAAAACTTCATGTACTACGCCCCTCCTGTGCTCACCACACACATCTGTGAGAAAGCTTCACGACCCTTGGTGAGTGCTGCTACGTTACTGGAACCGGGCACACATCACACTCATGCAAGTTCGTTAGGACGAAAGATCTGCCCTCTTTCTTTCACCTACAGACTCCCTCCGCCCAAGAATGGGCATTCACAGAAGCCCATTGTGTGCAGTATATGTCACAGAGCAGTGCCATAACAGGACCCAGATCCATCCTAAGGAGCCTTTCAAACCCTCTCCTGGGAATCTATGCCAACGAGTCCCCCCGACTCCTTAGGTGCCAAATGACAAACCTAACTATTCCCTAGGAGCAATACCCCAAAGAGATTTCAGCAATGAACAATGCAAAGACTGTGGCCAGAAGGGTCATGCGTCTGCACAGTATAGAATTTTTTCCATATATTCAGAGACCTGTGCCATTGCCCTGGGCAGTTCTGAAGCCTGCATCCTTAGGCCCTCCTGCCAAGGGTCCCATATATGTAGTACCTCCTCGAGGTAATTATCCCACCCACCAGGTCAATGCTTTCGATGACACTGGTACTCAAACCTTCCTAATACAGGAGGATGAGGTCCCCCGTGGGGACACCATTGACCAATAATATCACATCACCCTTGGGAATATCAATCATGACAAAATGATATTCCCCAATGTCCAGTTGAGGGTCACATGACCTCAGAAGGCGAAATTTACACTTGCAGTGTCAAGCTACCTCCTTGGAGGTTATGACATCCTCCTTGGACAGGACTTCCAGTTCCCCTCCATTTTACGTCACTTCCAGGGTCTTAGCACCTCCAATCATCAATCAGGCATAAATATGCCTCAACCCTCACTGTCAGTGCCACTCAAGCGCCCTGTGCAGTGCCAATCTCCGACCATCAGAAACATCGAGCCCCTGAGAAATTTACTTCCTGTGACAGGCTTGGCCTTGCAACCCGTGCCAAAACACTCCTAAGATCTTCCCTCAGGAGGTCAAAACTTAAAGCCCAAACCCTTGTGTTCCCTGAGCAGTGCCAAACTCCATTCATCCTGAATGTCGAGCCCATTCAAAATTCCATCTAAGTGCCCAAGCACACCTAGACTCTCCCCTCAGGAGATCCTAGTCCGACCCCTCTATTCTCCCAGCCTGACTCCGCTACCAGCGTCAGTAAGAGATACGGATTCCCCTGACCACAGCGGAAGCTCATCACACAGCACGGCCTCGCAACCTGGCCTTGAGCTAGTCACTGTAACCTGTGAGCCTCTCACGACCACCAGTACCTCTTCCTCTCCTTCCTTGTTCGTAGCTGACCAGTCCCTGAGTAAGGACTCTGCCATTTCGTAATTAGTCAAAGACCTTAAGGAACTGTGACAGCTTATATTAGGACCTTTGGGCAATGACTGCTCCCAGTGCCACAGCAGCCGGACTAGGTGGCACTCTGTTTTCCTCAGACTCGGTTCCCCTTATCCCACACAGAATGTCGAACTGGAAGGTTAAAAGAGGTCCAAAAAAGAAGGGTAAACGGTGTATAGCTTCCAGGTAGCTTAAGAGAGCCCTCAAGTTTTCTTTGCATTAGTGCCAATGTGACTCAGTGCCTCAGTTTACCTTCTTGTAATATTTGCTCTTCCCAAGCTTTAATCATTTTATCATTTTCTTTCTCTTTATTTTTTGTTTGTCTCCCTTGAATTCTTTATTCAGTATAGCTCTTAATTTAATCTCTTACCTTATTAAGTTTTGTGGCATACTTCCCCATTCCTGAAATTATTCCTGAGCCTATAATGGCCTGTCATTTTTTATTTTTTGAATTATTTTTTTTAATTCCCAATCTGGGAATGGAGAGTGTCAGATCGCCAGATCTAATAGTGCTGTAAGTCTCTTTACTTCCTTACTTTAGGCGGAAGTGCTACAGTTGCATGACCAACCTGATACTTCCCACGACGATTTAGCCCTTTCAAAAGTTAAGAAATAAGATTTTGGTATATATTAATCATAAGTTCTTCTTCAAATACTCATAACTATCCATTATCTGTTAATTTCCATCAAATATCCATGTCAACACATAGCACAGCTAAAAGTGGCTCCTATTATATTATTATCATGCTATATCGTTCATGTACTTAGTCTGTGCCCATAGGCACCCTTGACTTCCGTGCCACGTCTGGCACTGTGTCGTCGTCCCAAGTAACGTGGCAACACCTAACCTAATTGTAATGCCTAATCTAGGCAATCACCTGCATAGCTTTGACTGCGTAATATTGCTCCTATATTAAGTGCATGATTATTTTAACAATTACTTTAAGGAAAATTTAAAATTATTGTATTTTAATATTTCTCATACCTTTATCATGTTGGTAACAGTTACTGATTAAAAAGGCGACATTAATTTATGATTTATTGGATTTTAATGATTACGATAATTTGCTCATGCTACCTTTAAAACGTTCCTGTTACCAATCTGTTCCTTTGCCCTTAGCTACACTTTTATACTCTGTCTCACGCAATTATTGAATTCATCATTAAGGATATAGTATATATCCTTATAATGCAGGTAAGCATAGTTTGATAAATGAGAGCCATTAAAGGAGAAGTAAATAGCACAAAGCTTTGTAAGCCAAATTACTTGGATTGGTATATATTCACACCCGACTGAAGGTGCGATATGTCAACTTAGAGGGGGAATTGCTAGATACTTTCTAAGCAACCCTTCTCCCAAAGCTTTATAGAATAGTTAAAATCAAATAATAAAATAATTTTTTACTCTGTAGTGACTAACAAGGGGGGCCATGGAACCTTTGCCCCTCCCTATATAATTTAATTGCACTCTCTCTCTCTCTCTCCTCTCTCTCTCTCTCTCTCTCTCTCTCTCTCTCTCTCTCGCTCTCTCTCTCTCTTCTCTCTCTCTCTCTCTCTCTCTCTCTCTCTCTCTCTCTCCTTCCCTTCAACATGTGACTGATGACTGCTTTGAGAATGTAGTTTCAGAAACACCAACCGTTGGGGATTCATCTTGGCATGACAGCCGTCGGCGGAGGTTAAGCAATAGAAAGTATGAGCCAGATAAATCACGTTGCCTTTTGATTTGACCATGGGGTAACTACAAATCACAAGAGTGCGCTTCTATTGAAAATTAGGAGTCAAAAGCATGAAACCACCCACGCAACAGAAGGCAGAGCAGAGACGTACCTAGAGTGGCAAGAGCAGCATCTCCCTTTGCACATCCCGCCTCCCTCAGATCCCCTTCCTCCCTGCTGTATGGTTCTCTGGTTGAACCAAAGTCTATACCGAGACTATCTCCCCTACAAGGTAAAGTGTTCTGTATACCAATGTTCTTAATCAGTCACGTAAATTCTGTATTCTCTTGTTAAAACTTCCCACACTTGTTCCAATTGCCATTGTTTCATATCAGCCTTGCCCTTGCCAGCTCAGTGTTAACATTAACTTTAATTAATAAGTTCTTTTCTTGTTTGGAAGATGTATGTTTAAGGCGTCTCTTGATACCTCCCGTCCACTGCCTTGTCTTTGCTTGATATCTCTGCGCCTTTTCTGGCCTTAATTCGTAAACCTCTTCGTTACAGAAGTACCTTTAGCTGTGGGCTGTCGATCTTGATAATGTTTGCATTCACAAGGATACAGTATTCCTCTCCATTTGTCCCTGTACCTTGACTGTTACACAGGAATTGATACCTGTTAGATTGGCGTTTTCATCATCTGATTATTGTTAGTGTAAATACATGTAATTTAAAGTTAGCCTAAATTTATTATCTGCGACAATTCCTTGATGAGTTGAACCCTCAGCTCAGTAAAAATCCCTTTTTATTTTGCCTTTTTCTACACTAGCAGTCAGAGCCCAGGATTTTCGTGTCGTAAGTCAGTAGATATTTTGATGAGTCCAAACCTGCCCAAAAATTAGCATTTTCCCAGGTAAACTCGTAAAATTGGTGAGTCTTACTAGGGAAAAAAAACGTAAAAATATGTGCAAAAAATTGAGACCTTTCGGTAACTGGCTAATCAGCTGCTCTCCGATTTTGAGGTAGATCCTGTTGTTATTATAGCTGAAGAAGAGTGAGCATTTGCCTATATTTGGCGTGGATTTTTCTTAAGCGTGAAGTAAAGCTCTACAGACTAGGTACCCCTGAAGCGTATACTTGGAACTTCGTGTTGAGCACAGGGAAGATTGGTAGGATTAGTAGTGTTGGCGATACTGCATCTTTAATAGTGAGACTAAGTGAAGAGCTTTTCAAAGGAAATATTTAGTCGTCTGTCATAATAAGAAAATATATCTTGCCAAAGAAAACACCTTTCAGGTATCTCATCTCAAAAAAAAAAAAAAAAAAAAATTGCGCCAAAAAGTAACAGGAGCAAAATTGGTGGAAATAAGTCTGTAACCCTTATCATGTTTAGAAAAATACTTAAAATTAAGATGAAATTTTATTGATATTTTGAAAATTTTATTCTTACACTTTGTGATAAATAAGTATCTAACTGTTTTTAATGACGTTTACTAAATTTGTTCATGTCTATTTGCAAATCTTACCTCGATAGTTTTCAAGGTTTGCAATACATTTTAGATAGAAGCAGTATACAATTTTTCATTTAATCTTTTATGATCTGGAAAAGCCTTTACAATCATGAAGGAGACCTAAAATTCAGAATTTTAACCTCGGTGTACCAATATGCGGTAACGAAAAGCAAAGAACTCAATGCTAAATCTTACGTGGCATACGTCGATAACTAAACTACTAACATGTGTTCTCAGACCAAAAAACCAGCATCAGATACTGCGACAATAAAATCCCGATATTAACATAAAAATGCTCCCTTTGTAAAATATTATTGGAAGAGGTAAGCAGTTTATAAGATGTTTCAGTATCGCAGATAACCGAAAAAATCAAGAAACTTATTGCAGACAACTTCTGTCCCAAGTATCTTGGGAAGAAGATAGTTACGTCGTCATACTGAAATTGATAACACTGAAATAGCAAATATCACATAAACAAGATAACCATCAGTTACTGATAAGAGTGTCTCTGCACTATATCATTATTAAATCTTGCGAAATTTATCGTCACCTCTTTTGCTCAGTACCATGTTTCAACTAAAACTCTACCCTCACATTTTCAGTATTATTGTAGTCATCTCTCAAGCAACTGTTATCATCCTTTTTACGAAAGGAAAAAGAATTGTGTAGCAAGACAAATTCATTTATGGGTGCTCATATATTTGATCACCAAAGCCTGGCCTCTGTGGCATTTGTTGCAGACTTACGTAATTAACATGTAAAATTTCAAGTAACGTTACTTCCCAAGGAATCACATTTTTGATGAAGATTTTTCTTCAACTTTCCCAGTTCTAGTTCAAATGACGCAGGCGGACATGTATATAGTACGTATGGGGCTATACTATTTCATATTCATGACAAATTTAGCAGCGCAAAATAGACTGCATAAAATAATAAAGTGTGCGAATAACCGAATTGTTAGATCAAACTGTTTTTTCTCTTTAACATGCTTTAACATTTTCCCAAAGTTTTGTAAGAAAAATTTTATCGTAAATTAGTGAAAGGGAATAAAATGGAAAGCCATCACCGAAACTTGCAAAAATAAGTAAATAAATAAATAAATAAAAAATTAATAAATAAAAATAATCTTTCGAGTGTAAGTTCAAAGTAGTCCCACCGGAAAAGATAAAATTAACTCCACATTCTTAAGGAGAACAGTTTGCCAACCTCGCTTTCTGAAGCTTTGAATTTCATTTTAGAATGTCTGGCCTTTATATGTTACTTAAGGCTCTACCTACCCTCCAGAAAGAGTGGAATATATTCAGTCATATTTCCTTAAGAATGACGAGATCATCTGGGCAAATCTTATGACTAATATTCACTTTTGCTCGACGTAAAATAAACAGTAAACTGAAATTATGTAGAAATTACACTGCGCTTTTATTGAAAAAAATAATATTCTAGTTTTATTTTCTGCTCTATATTTCATTTCAGTTCCTATATGACGTAGTTAGTTTAATCAGATTTTTCTTATACCCTCTTCACTCCGAAACCCAAATGCTATTTCCAATTGCTAACTTAGAAGGTAATTTGTAACTATGGTATTATTACCTTCTTTTCTTTACTTTGTACCATTAACCAGTTTGTCGAAGGTGGTATTGCATTTCTAGGATTGTGCATGAAACGAATAACATTTATGAAGGAAGAGTTCGTCCACTGACTGACAGAAAAAGAAATGAATTTTTTGTGACTTTATGGCTCGGTTCATTCATAAATGGGTGTGTTCGTGGGGATATTTATATGTGCATGTATTCTTCACCTTCTGTAACTACCTGGGCAAAAATAACTATAGATGCAAAGGGATAGCAGCAAAGTTAAAAAGTAAAGAAAAGAAAAGTCTAGCAAATGTTTACCTAAATCTTGTATAACATAATGGATGGGGAGTGAAAGGGAAATTCCAAATAAGTAAAACTACACAAGAAGAGACAAATAGATAAACCTTGTGATGTGTTCCTATATGACTCCACCTTACAAATAGGCAAAGCCATTACCAGCTAAAGTTTGGAAGTTCCTTTTGCGTCTAATAATGAATGAAGACACACCCCGGCTGCTCTTTGAACTTCGCTCTTTTTTAATGAGTTCCAGAGATTTTTCATAAAGGCTCAAGCTGCCGAGAGACGCTCCAAGCCTTTTCATAATTCATATTTTCTTAGTCCTTGCCAGAATTCAACGCACACAAACGGGTGACCCGTCTCACGTAGATGAAGGTTCTCTTTGGAGCATAAAGGCACACGAGTGTGTAGCTATTTACTATTCCTCCTTCTCTTACTGTTCGACTTCCTCTCCTACAGGTTTTGACTAGGAAATAAAATTTCGTTATATATGTATTATAATGAAGAAACTAAGATTTTCGCTACAACAGAACAATCAAATTTAGCGTGTTCATTGCTGTTTTTTTTTTTTTTTTTTTATTATTAACTTTGAGCTGAATTGTAGGGCACATGGGTAATATTTCTTTTAATCAGTACTGATTCGTTGTTGTTAGTATCATATTTCTTACTCTTTATTACCAACGATTTTCGTCACGATACCGAACTCTTTAATGTTTCTAATATATTACGGATGTCTATCAGTAGAATGAGCAGTTCTCATGAAAATTACCAAATGACTAATCTTACAATGAAATATTTGTCTGTGACAAAAGAAATGAGACCGGCTTTATCAAGACTTTTCTAAACGCTAAAATGTTCAGCTGAGAATGGAGTAGAGTATAGAATTTAGGCTAAATTCCAAGCGCTCGGACCTATGAAGTCGTTCAGCACTGAAACTAAAATTGACAGTATAAATAAATAAAGTGTTTACGTCATATTTCTGTGACTTTTCAATATCCTTATTATATATATATATATATATATATATATATATATATATATATATATATATATATATATATATATATATATGTGTGTGTGTGTGGTGTGTGTGTTGTGTGTGTGTGTGTGTGTGTGTGTGTGTGTGTGTGTGTGTTCTTTAAAAAATCACAGTAGATGCACGTGACTTCATTAAATAAGCGAATACTACAGGAAAATGATGGTCAGAAATTCAAGCGCTTTTGTCTTTACTAGACATTGTCAAGGAACGTTCCTTGGCAATGTCTTAGTAAGGACTAAAGCGCTTTGATTTCTGACTATCATTTTCCTGTGGTATTTGCTTATAATAACGTATATATATATATATATATATAATGATATATATATATATATATATATATATATATTTTATACATATATATATATATATATATATATATATATATGTGTATATATATATAGATATATACCCAATTTCATATATGATTTTTTTATTCTGTTTTGTAATAATTAGTACTATGTTATGTGAATATTTTTTTGGTGAAATGCAGAAAGCCTTTAATGAATTGCTCGACACTGTCAGAGATAGCACATATAATTTAAGACCAACACCAGACAGACGCAGCCGAATCCCAGTACCAATTTCACAAACCTTAGTGACTCAGGGAAATACTAGCCCTAATAACACAACTAACGATAGCCATAACAGTGCTAATAGTACTGATAATAATAATGATAGTAATAATACTAATAGTACTAACACATTCAGATATAGAAGAATGAATCAGGCAGCTGTAATAACACAAGGCACACGTTTCTGTGGACAAGTAGAAGACACCAATCCTGACAAAAATAGGCTAGAAGCCTATTCAGCGAATTATTGGTTAGCTGATGCAGACAGCCGCATTTCTTCAAGGGGAATAACTGATGAAAGAGCTAAGATTAATGAAGCCTTGCTGCTCGTTAGTTCATAACACAGTGATGCACATAAAACTTTGAATTTTGTTAGTTTCAGCAAATATGATGAATTCAAAGCAATTTTGAAAATGCCATAGACAAAACAACAGAAGACTTACAGACAACAAACATCACCATAGGAGATAAGACGCAATTCGGTGATGATGAAAAGGACTTAGTTAGTCTAAGATATCTTTTGAAAAACTTGTTATTTGGAACAATATATCATGCACTTGGAGAAGATGAAAAGAAGGCTTTCGGAAAAATAAAAATTGATCCAAAGAATAGTAGCCTGCAAACATGAAAAACAATGAGGCAAGAAATCCAGAAGACAGAAATAAATCATTCCAACGAATTTGTAGGGGTACAGGAAAACAAAGTGAAACGAAAGGCAGAAATAACAATCCTTCATATAGAATGAATAATAAGTACTATGATAATTCTAGACAAGTAAGGAATAGATCAACTTCCTTTCAAGCGAAATATGTCCAAAATAGTAAAGGAAAATGGAATCCGAACCAGAAAGGAAGACAGAATCATTCAAGGAATGGTCCACCCATATCATAGAAGCCTGGTCAACCTTCAAACACAAATAACTCGAATCAAGTGAACTATTCAGCTCAAGGACCGAGACCAAAGGCAGCATGAGGAAACTGTGTGTATACAAATAATTCCACTAACGAGTGCAGAAAGCCTAGAATATCTACAGTTTGCAAGAAGATCGGCCATTTAACTAGAAATTGATGGTTCAATAATAAGGAAACAAATAAGAAAGTTGAAGAAATAAGTCGCTCTATTCCAGATAAGTGTTCCAGCCAGTGACAATCAACCCCTTCACAGTTAAAAGAAAATAAATCCCTTCAAGATGATGAAAGAGAAAAAGAAGAAATAGCTGCAATGGGAAGTGAAGGTTCATAGGTATTTTCCTATTTAAACAGCAAAGAAGTAGTATTCTCCATGAAAGAAGAAGAAATAAACAAAAAGAATCTGGCTATTGTAAAGATTCCAATAAATGGAAAGACATGCACTGTACTTATAGATTCAATTAGTACCGTAAATATAATTGATAAATCAACTTTAACCAGATATTTAGGCATTGCAGAAACTCTGATTCAGGGTCAAAATAGAGTTATAAAATGAATATAAACTTTAACAGATATTTAGTCATGCAGAAACTCTCGATTCAGGGTCAAAAATAGAGTATAAACTGAATAGGCAGGTAAACAAATTAGAAGTCTAGGAAATGTGAACTTAGAAATAGATATTTTGTCACGGAAATTTGTTGAACGTTTTTTAGTTCTAGAAGACCGATTTTTTGCCCGCCACAACGTATCGTTCGCATTTAATTTAATGAGGAGATTGTGGAACATAAATACTAGATAGTCATGAAGGAAAAAATAGCCTGAAACAGGATAATCGGAAGCGTGTATGTTTTACGCTTGACAAAGAAAAGTGTCACCCAAGTCTGATCAATTTGTCTGTGACAGTTTCGACAAGCAAGAGAAACATACAGAAATAACAGATAAGTAACCAGAACAAACAGAACAAAATAGAAACAGATAGAAAAGAGGTCCCTGAGATGAATACTGACACTCCCAATGCCCTTCAAATTGAATTTCAGCCCCATATGAAGGAAGGTGAGAAGGGGGTGAGGTAAAAATAACAAAAAACAACATATATTACTATATAATTCATAATTATTGAGGTTGCTGAGAACAGTAGTGACACTCCCAATGCCCTTAAAGTCCAAGTTCAGCCCCGATAGGAATGGGGATTGGCTAAGAAGGGGTGGGAAGGGGTGGTTTGTAACAATAACCAAAAACGACAGATATTAGTGTCTAAGCCACAGTTTTTGAGGTCACTGAGATGGATATTAACACTCCCAGTACCCTGTAAGTTCATGTTCAGCCCCGATTGGAAAGGAGTGGGAAGGGCTGGGAAGGGGGTGACATGTAAAAATAAACAAAAACGACAGATATAAGTGTCTAATCCATAGCTCTTGTTTTTGCTGAGATTTGCTGAGTTCAGCTCCAATAGGAAGGGGAGTGAGAAGGGGTGGGCAGGGGATGACATGTAAAAGTAACCAAAAACAATAGATATTAGTGTCCAATTCACAGTTTTCAAGGTTGCTGAAATGAGTAGTGACACTTCCGATGCCATCCAAGTCTGAGTTCAGCCCCAATAGGAAGGGGATAAGAATTGGTGGGAAGTTGGTGACATTTACAAATACCCAAAAGCTACAGATATTAGTGTCTCATCCATAGTTTTTGAGGTCACTTAGATGAATAGTAACATTCCTGATTCTCTTTAAGTGTCAAGTTCAGCTCCAATAGGAAGGTGGGTGAGAAGGTGTGAAAAATAAAATGTCAAAACTGACATATATTAGCATGTAATACAAAGTTTTCGAGGTTGCCTGTATGAAAAGACACCCCCAATGCCCTTTAAGTTCAAGTTCAGCCCCAATAGTGATAGGGGATGAGATGGGGCGAAATATATGTAAAAAATGTGGGGCAATGTAACTGAAGCAACTATCTTAACAGAATAGGGAGAGAGAGAAAGAGTGAAAGAGAGAGGAAGT
>NC_087217.1:73847141-73852141 GCF_015104395.2 Macrobrachium nipponense | reverse complement strand
TTTACATGCTTTCTGGGTCCAATTAAAAAGCGGGTACAATAACTCGACTGTGGTTTATACTCTTTACAGTTCATAACTAACCAGTATATTTCTTTAACAGACACCTTAGGATGATTCTTTAAACGATAAACTTTCCTTAAAACATCAATCATCTCACTATAATATGATGGGATAAAAATAGTACATTCTCTATAATTTTTTTCAGTTTCCATCAAAACACTAGCTTTTAATATACAATAGATACATAATTTTAAAACCAGAACACCTATTTAGAGAAATCTTGTTAAAAGTACTGAACATAATGGCTTTCGACTTATGTAGAATATTCTTCATTCCTAGCCTACCTTTTGTTTTTGGCAAAAATACGGTATTTCTTGCAATTGGTTCACAGCTTCCATTCCATTGGTATCTAAATAAATTCCTCTGTATTCGTTTTGCACAATCCTGTGGAACTGTATAAACATGTGACACACCACGTTTTTGCTAAAATTTTACAATTAATTAAGATACGTTTTTGGAACACTGTCAGCTTCCTGTTCCTAAATATACCTATCAATTTGTTTATCTTACTCTCTAGATTACTCCAATTTAGATTGACACTATCTTGATAATTATTACTATGATAAACACCTAGTATTTCACAGGAATCATGAATGTAATGACACCCATTTATTGGCCATGCTGATTTATTTCTCCATTTCCCAATGCCTAAAATTGAAGTGTTATTTATGTTCAGATTTGCACCACTTGCCTTTTCATAATCTGTGATTATATTAAAACATTTCAATATTCCTTCGTCACTAGTAACTATGAAAACAGAAGCATTAGCATATCCTAAAGCAGAAACCTTTAAATTATTTGGCAAATTCAATGACAAGCTTCCTTTTCATCATCCTGTAAAAAGGTTCCTGGTAGATAATAAATAAAAACATGGATAATGGACATCCTTGCCTTAGCGATTTTTTAATGGGGAATGGATCAGAAATATTACCATTTATGCATAGTACACTTTCAGCATCTGTATGAAGCATTTGTATTAGCTGAATGAAACTATGGTCAAAACCAAAGTTGCTCAATATAGCATATAAAAGGTCATGATCCACACGGTCAAAGCTTTAGACCAGTCTAGATTTATTAAAGCAGCTTGTTTATCATTATTATTTGCATAAAACATAATATCGCATAATGGAATTCAAGTTGACAATTGACCTATCATCTACACATAAACTGCTCGCTGGAAATAATTAAATGTAAGACAACATTCTTCCAATCTATAGTTATTATTTTCGCTATTATCTTAAAATCCACGTTTAACATTGTTATTGGCCTGCAGTTTGTGATAAAACCTAAGTCTCCTTCCTTCGTCGTAAGCTTTATTATTCATTTATTCATTTTAGAGATGGTCTTGTATCTAAAAATAGACTTTACCATGCGTACAAAATCGATTTTTATTTCCTTCCAAAACTTTTTGTAAAACTCAACAGTGAGACCATCTATTCCCGGACTTTTACCTTTCTTCGTCCCCTTCAATGCTTTCTATACTTCAGACTATCACTTTCGGTTTAAAATATCATTCTCGTTCCTATCAATAACTTTATTTACTAAATCTAAAAGCAAGTCTTGATAAGACTTATCACATTTCTATTTTTTAAAAAGCTTTTCAAAATATTCCCTTACATTTAAAGTAAGTCTTAGGGTTTACTATTTCGCTACCATCATCCCTCTTTATCTTATTTACATACGATTTAGAGTTTTTCTCCTTCCTTAACGGGTATGCTGAAACTTGTTCACCCCTTACTTTATCATCCACCTTTGCTCTAATTTTGACTCATTCGACGATCTCATTTTGAATATTATTTATTCTTAATGTCAAAGAGTTCATTAACGAAAACTTGTCTTTACTTAATACACCTTTTCCTATTTCTTCTTTCAACTGGTAGTTCTGTAAATTCAATTCGCCAAATTTTTCTTGGTTAATTTGCTTTGAGCATGTGACAAAGAGAGATTTCTGCCAGGCTTTCGTATATTCCCACAAACACAAAATATTTCCAACTCTCTATATATATATATATATATATATAGTATATATTATATATATATATATATATATATAATATATATATATATATATATATATATATATATATATCTTAATATATATATATATATAGATATATATATAGATATGTGGAGTATTCTGCCAGAAACTGAGTGGACAAGGAAGGGTCATATAAGTAAAAAATAGAGATTATAAAGGAAATAATTACTTAGAATCCAACACACATGCAGGATTTGTAGCCTTCCCAAAAAATCATGTGTACAATTCCAGAGGTTTACAAAAATATTAACTCCAACTACTCAGACCCAGGGACAAGACAACTAAAGGATTATAAAGGGTGGTAACTGACCACATTCAAACTTTTGGTCAACTAAAACTTTTTTTTTTTTTCAAGATATGCTTATTCACAAAACATATATTAAAGATACATATACAAATAAAATATCTACAAGACAACTAATTTGTATTTAAGTCTGTGATTGTATCTTTGAGGTCATTCATGAACACATTACATATACAAGGTTCTAAATGAAATAGGCCACGACTGACATTAAAATTACAATGGGAAGTAAGTTGCATAGTGGCAGATTCTGAATGATTTCGTGATAAGATATCTTCAAGGAATGAGAAAAAAGAAGAATCTTCTTTTAATAATTCTATCACGGCTGATTGAAAGGACTCGCTGCGACGAGAAATTTATGAGAAACTTCATAGGATTACATGTGCCTTAAAAGGAAAGTCGATAGAAAACAATATTCTTACTGATAGCAATGATTGGACTAATAGTGCACGTGAAGGTTGTGTTGTAAACCTCTGAAGTAAACAAATAATTGCAAGTGTGAGTGCCCTTGGATATGGTTCATTTTTCTTTATAGCGAATAGACCCTCCGCTTTTTTTTATTGTGTCATCCCTAAGTAAATTCGAGAAATATTGTGAGCTTCCTCAAAATCATAGTAACATAATTAAAGGTATAAAAAGACAATACTATTCACATCACAAAGCTGATAAATCAAACAGCATAGTAATTTTGCATAAAGCTGACTAGATATCTCGTATGCAAGCCCTACTAGATGCTGATATGACCTACAAAAATCTGACGAGAAATCCCCTTGATAAAGTCATAAAAAACTTTAGTAGCACAGTGAAAAAAAATCCTTAAAGAAAAAGAACTACTAAGCCAATTGCCAGTCAAATTTCTTTTGCTACCTTCAATGTACGGATAAGTGAAAACGCACACAGAAAATAATCTTATGCAACCTATTATCAGTACTGTTGGCTGAATTTCATATAAACTTTCGAAATATATCACTAAGCTCTTGTCTCCATCACTTGAAACTATCTCAGACTCTCATAATAGTTGATAAATATAACAACATTATTTTTTGTTCCACTGATAGATTCTTTAGTTTTGATGCGTGTTCTCTTTATACTAAATTCCCTATTAAATTCTATTTTAGAGTATCTTAGTAACGAACTAACCCAGTATGAATTACCCCTACCTGTAGGCCCCATTATTTCACTCACTAGGTTGTACATTTTTTATTGTAAGTTTATATTCAATGGTGTATTTTATCTACAAATATTTGGTATGGGAATGGGCAACCCTTTACCACCACTCCTTTCAAACTTGTACATGGAATTCTTTGAAAAACGCTATTTACCCAATATCACTTATATTCCTTTAAAGTGGTATAGATATGTTGATGGTGTTTTAGTTTTTTTGCCTGCTGGTATGGATGTAAATGACTTATTCTCTAAAATAAATAACCAGGTACCATCGATTAAGTTTACTTTAGAATTGGAAAAAAGACAGTTGCCTCCCTTTCTTAGATGTCTTGATACATAGAGAACTGTTTCAATGTAAATTCAGTATTTATAGGAAACCAACCAACAACTTAACTCATGTTAATTTTTATTAAGGCCACCATCTTAACATCAAAATATCAATTTAGTTTGTACGTTTTTACGAGCATTGCGCATTGTTAGTCCCCAATATTTGGATCAAGAAATTGAATACATAAGAAAAATAGGGAAAGATTTATGTTATCCTTCACATATATTAGATATTTGTTATAATAAAGCCGACAAAAATATTTATAGTGTACGTAATACTGACAAAGAAACTTCCAAGAACATTCTCATTCTGCCTTATTTTAACGGTTTTGAAGCCATAAAATCACTGTTTAAATCTTTAATGGTCCTCCGTTTTTTCCAATAATAACACACTAAAAGAAATGCTAATAAAAAAATGGCCCCAGGGAGAGCAACAACATAATTCCACATATGGGCTCCCGTCCTTTTATGTCAGTCACTCTAGCAAGGGCTTAGAAGTAAGAATCAAACAGCATAAATATTCTGTCAAACCTGGGCAAAGATCCAATGCAAAATTCATTCATTTAAGTGAAAAGAACCACTGGATAAATTGGATTGGTAGTTCAGTAATTACAAGATCAAGAGATGTCTTATCACAAAATCTTTTAGAATCTGCCATTATACAACTTACTTCCCATTGTAATTTTAATGTCAGTCTTGGCCTATTTCTTTTAGACTATTGTATATGTAGCATGTTTAAGAATGGCCTCAAAGACACAATCACAGACTTCAATATAAATTAGTTGCCTTATAGTTATTTTCTTTATATATGTATCTTTAATATATGTTGAGAATAGTTTATCTTGCGAAAAAAAATTTGTTTTGTTGACCAAAAGTTTGAATGTGGTCAGTTGTCGCCCTTTATAATCCTTTAATTGTCTTTTCCCTGTGTCTAAGTAGTTGGGCTTAATATTTTGTAAACCTCTTAAATTTTACTCATGTTTTGTTTGGGAAGGTTACTAATTCTCCAGGTGTGTTGGATTATAGGCACTTATTTCCTTTATAATCCCTATCTGTCACTTATATGACCCTTCCTTGCCCACTCAGTTTCTCATGTATGTCAGACTG
>NC_087217.1:73837141-73842141 GCF_015104395.2 Macrobrachium nipponense | reverse complement strand
CCCTTACGTAACAAATCATATTAAACAGTGAATAATGCGTTTACGCAGTGGACGTCTGTATTTATACAGATGCATGGATAGGGTCGTTAAGACACCGTAGTGATTAGAAAAACACACAAAAAAACAAGTGGAACACCCGTACAAATCTATATAAATTAGAGGTAACACTATTTCGGGTCATGACAATAAATGCTCCTTTGCAAAGTCCCGATCGCAGTTTTAGCCTTGAGTTTTTTTGAGTTATATAAAATATCGAACCTCAATGACTCCACTTAACTTTAAAAATATGCTGGATTGCAAGGAATAACATGTCTGTAAAAAAACTTTCATCAGGCTAAATGCGCTGACCAGGATCCCTCACTATTCAAATTTTAGCAAAGAATGAAGTACAAACAGTTAATATTGAATGCAGTAGTGATAACTTGTCTTATTAGTAATCGCTCCAGTTCCTAATAGTTCGTCATTCATTGCTTTATACGTAACCAGCAACATAATGCTAAAAACACACAATACGTTGCGATGGTAATAAAGAGAAGGATCCTAATTATTACAAAAAGAAATAGAAACAGTAGCCCGTTCAGAATCAAACAAGCAAACTCGGTGACTGTGTCACCTAGTCAAGCGGTCAAGGTCAGTCAAAAAACTGCCAAAGTGTTCAAAGCAAAGCAAATTCCACACAATAAGCGACTCTAGCAGAGTGGGGAAAAAGCGATGTTGGATCATACATCCCAAATACCTTTTTAAAATTAAAAAGGAATTTCCCTATGCATCACACGACCGTATAAAGTAATCAGAGCAGGTTTTCGTTTTTTTTTTATCATAAGTTATTTATAAGTAGTGGTGGATTAAGCCCAACTGTACGCGCCGTAAAAATTAGAATATCTTGATTTATTTCATTAGTACAACGTAACATCTTGTATTTACGGACTCACCGTCGTTGTTTTTTGAACTTCCCTAATGAGAAGTCCGGATAAGCGAGCGCTTACAGATACCTCCATAGTTATAAAAAAACATTGATCTGTATCTAGTGTAATTGTAAGATTCACCTAGGGGTATACAAAATATTATCTTACATCCTGCAAAATAAGGCGTGTTTATCAAAGGGAAATCCTATAAACCTTCAAACATATCAAAATCAGTTTGAACAATCAAAAAAAAAAAAAAAAAAAAAAAAAAAAAAAAAAAAAAAAAGAGACAATTAATCAAATAATAACTTATATAAAGGAACTATACATTTGGTCTCATAAATCGTAACATTGTTCAAATGACCCAACAGAATTCTCCCACAACCACAGTCGTAGTTTGCACGCAAAATCTCGAGAAGCATGCACCCTCGAATGTCTTAGTGCGTGTAAAAAGACTTTGCTGGGAAATGAAATTTTAATCCTTCCCGACACTCACCGAACCATGAGTTTAACACATCGTCGTAAAGATAATACCGACTTCGTAAGTGATCTACAAAACCCCAGACACTCCATTGAAGATGGAAGTGCAATACCAACCGACTTAGCGTATAGATTATCGCTAGTCTAACATTACCTCATAGGGCGCCTTATCATACAAGGCACAAGCCCTAATATTGGTGGCAGCGGTGGGATACAGCACTTTTGCGCTGTAGTGGGTATTACAATCGTATGTAAATATGTAACTCTTCAATCATGACAGCTCCTTTAACAGATCTTACGAAGAAGGGCGTAGATTTATTATGGTCTAAAAAGCATCAACAGGCGTTCGATATCTTAAAAGCGGAATAATGCAGCTTACCTAACTTAAAAATCCCTGATTTAAATAAGGAAATTTTTTTATTGCAACAGACGCCTCAGACCAAGGGGTAAGAGGGATACTACTTCAGTAATATGATAAACAGTTCTTTCCTATAGCTTTTTATTCACGTAAACTAAAGCCCTCTGAAAGTAAATATGCAGTAATAGGCAAGGAAGGGCTAGGTATCTTTAAACACTAGTACATTTTAAGTTCATAATCTATGGCTATCCTGATAAAGTCTTTACTGAACATGAGTCCTTTACCGAGTTTTTCAAAGGCTTTAATCACAGTCCAAAGGAACTCGGTGACAAATGATTCATCGTCTTTGGAGCCAAGATAAGATATCTACCTGGGAAAGCAATTTATCATAGCTGACGCATTATCCCGCAATCCCGCATCATACTGCAAAGAACCATTAATTAGACTAAAAGATATAGAAACATCCGTGCCTATTGTTAAAACCGTATCTAAACAAGAAAATTCCTTAACCCAAGAGATCGCGAGCATTGAATATCTGGTCGGAGCGCAGAACTGTTACAAACTGAACAAAGCAAACCCCCCGCGTCAACAGACATAACCCAAACATAACACTTCGAACGGAACAGAGTCAGCAGCAATAAAACACAAACAATAAACACTTCGAAACGGAAACAGGGTCAGCGGCTAAGCAAAAACAATACACACTTCGAGCAGAAACCCTAAAGCAAAAGTATACTTAAGGTATGTGTATCAGAATAATGTAATCAAATGTAGGTATATATGTAGGTCCGTGACGAGAAACCCGAAAAGAACACAGCAGATGACTAACGACCAGGTAGTAGTAATAATCTCTTTCATACCAATCGTCATAAACTGGTTGCATTCCGTCATCCAGGGTTCTCTACTATGTCACAGAAAGCCAAATCACTATTTTACTGGCCTACATGCTTACAGATATAAAAAGCACATAACTAATTGTAAACACGTGTCATGAAAACAAGGGATACACTAAGACACCTGTCAGTTTAGGAGCCTATCCGTACCAAATCAATCCTTGAAAGAATATACGTAGAATTATTAACAGAATTACGAGTCTGACAGAGGGAATAAACACTTCTTAGTGTTAATAGTTCCTTGACACGTTATATAGAATTAATAGCACTAAAAAAAAACAAACACCGCAATTGAGTGCGTTACGAATATTTATGAGTGCTAAATCAGTAAAATATGGAATTCAACACATAATAATCTGTGACTCGGGTGGTGTAAATCAATAATAATCTCCTTAACACGTTGTGTGAATTCCTTTCCATTAAGAAAACCAATAATATATTTTGATCACCCAGAGTCAATCGGTTGGTAGAATAACGATAATTAAATAGGAAGTGTCATGTCTTACGAGTTACAACTCGTGATATTGGATCCGACCGGATTATAGCGGTTCTCGCGGTTTTAAATACCTTTATCATTTATATCTTGTATCTATAGAATTGATGCCGCAAGTAGCCTTATACGGTACGCCGCTAGAACACTTTTCCACATATCAAGCCAAACCATTAATTTATCAAATATATATATATATAAATAAATATAAAAGAAAAAAATAAAATAAATATGGATACAAGTGGAGTCATATAATACACTCTGTAAGAAGTCGGAAGGGTTACAAATTATAATAAAAAAAGGGAATCACGATAATATCAATAAGCAAAACGTAACCATAGATAATATTCCAAATATATATGCGTAAAGATTTGAACTCTAACTTAACGCTTTAGTAATGACAAATAAGCTAAAAGTCAACACATATCAAAACCTACTGACATATTGTCAGTAGGGGAAAAGGGCCCAAATCCCCTCAAACCAAATCCCTCAAAACCAAATCGCCTCAAAAACCAAATCGCCTCATTTCCGTACATTAGCCCTTTTGAGGGGCTGGTCATCCCAGATAAGAGTATCTCCTTACGCGGCGTAATATCTACATATGGGCACAATAATGAGATGGTAATAGTTTATCTCCTTACATGGGGTATCTTTTAATTATTATTATGTACTTACATGATGTGTTTTTTATTTTTTTTAAGAGTCTGACCATGACGTCACCATATATAAAATGTTTTTTTTTTTTTCACTTGTAAACGTAACTCATGCACGTGTATAAGGTATAATTATCGTGCCACTTGCACCGGTATGTACTCTGCTTTGTTTTTCTGTTTGTCTCTCCCTATCTCTCTCTCTCTCTCCTCCAGTTGACCGCAAGCTGACTGCCTATCACAAAGTTCATGTTCGAAACAGGGAAGTATCTGTCGCACCACCCTATCACTGCCCCCCCCCCCCCCCTCCCCGAGGTAGAGGAGGAGGGGGAGGAGGAGGAGGAGGAGGAGGAGGAGGAGGAGGAGATGATGATCTTATTTGTTGTCAACGTACGCATTAAAACGATGAGACGAAAATAAAACTCGATATGGCAATTACAACAGGATTTTATTTGCAGCATCACAACGAGATATAACATATCGGAAAACTGGCGTACATTTCATGACAGCGTTTCCACATCTGGCGATTATACTTCCCGCCCGTTTCATTACATCCAGGACATTCAAGCAATATTCCCGGAGGATGCTTCCGGACTCCTTACATCCAACCATCTGGCTCAGTTGATGTTACAGGCAGTCGATAACTACACACTGGAATAGAAATTGTAGGCGTATAAATTCCCGGGATAATATCATTAGGATATATTAGCAAAGTATGTATAAAGTATCTGAATACTGTTGATATGTGCGCATAAAAAAAAATAAAAAAATTAAACGTATTATTCCATATATATGTTACCTTTCACGCCTGAACCGATAGTTTAACGCGTCCGAAACGAGAAGAATAGGTATAGATGCACCTATCCTGGGAGCGTCTGTCCCCGCAGCTTTAAACATTCGTTATAAGTTATAGCTCTTTTTACTACCCGACTTCCAATCTGAACATTTTGTCTTTTTGAAATATTTGAAATAGTATCTCGTTACCCACCGATCATTCCTGTGTAAATGGTGGGCGGAAAAAACTTCTTTCATTCTCGATAGTATATTCCTTATTCCATAGTGACTAACACAGTGTATGAAAAATAGAACGTAAAGTCCACACTTATACGAAATATCCGGTTGTATCTGTCTTTTAATTTCGTAAACGGAATATTGAGATGATTACGTAGAAATCTGGAGAACCCTTGCGAATAAAATTGAGGCCTAATAGCGTAACTGTCAAAG
>NC_087217.1:73829372-73836641 GCF_015104395.2 Macrobrachium nipponense | reverse complement strand
TTATAGAAATTCTATTTGCTTATTTTGTTATTAATTTTAAAATGATTGCAACTCCTTAGCTAAAGTTGCATTGCGCA
This sequence comes from Macrobrachium nipponense, assembly GCF_015104395.2. Lineage (NCBI taxonomy): Eukaryota > Metazoa > Arthropoda > Malacostraca > Decapoda > Palaemonidae > Macrobrachium > Macrobrachium nipponense. The sequence continues at coordinate 73,836,564 of NC_087217.1, read as the reverse complement.
CACCGATATACCACTTTGTACCTAAACTAACTGTTACCGGTTTTGCCCATGAGAAGTTCGGGCTAAGCATTCCTTTCTCCAGTCAATCTGTTTTAGCAAGCAGAGACGACACACAGATGAAGTGTGTAAGCAGATTATTGAGGTTAAAAGGAACAAATGCTGATACGGCAATGATGACGTCGTCACTTGGCAGGAGATTGCTCTCAGCCAGCTAAGAGTTACGTTACTTGCTGCAATAAATACGACTTTAGGATAAATTTATTATCTTTTAATACTCGACCCACACGAAAAGAATGTCTGAAAAAAAAAACAGTACCAAAATTGAACAATATATTAGTTTCATGTTGGAAATTTGCATAATTGTAATTATGAAATTAAATATTCCATTAATTCACTATATGAAAAAGGTTTCATACAAATTCTATATATATTTTATTAGCCCTGTATAAGATTCATATAGGATTATTTCATAGTTAACATTTTCACTTCTAGACTTCCTGACTTTAAAATCTCTTTTATTTATTTTTATTTTATTCATTAGTTATTTATTATTATTATTATTTTTTTTTTTTTTTTTTATTTTTTTTTTTTTTTTTTTACATTGACTACGAATATAAATCACCGGGACAGCAATATGTCAGTAGGTTTTGATATGTGTTTGAAACTTTTAGCTTATTTTTGTCATTACTAAAGCGTTAAGTTTAGAGTTCAAATCTTTTACGCATATATATTTGGATATTTTAATTATCTATGGTTACGTTTTTGCTTATTGATTTTTATCGTGATTCCTTTTTATTATAATTTGTAACCCTTCCGACTTCTTACGGAGTGTATTATATTGACTCCACTTGTATCCATATTTATTTTATTTTTTTTTTTTTATATTTATTTATATATTTTTTTTATATATATTTGATAAATTAATGGTTGGCTTGAATATGTGGAAAGTGTTCTAGCGGCGTACCGTATAAGGCTACTTGCGGTATCATTTCTACAGATACGAGATATGAATGATAAAGGTATTTAAAACCGCGAGAGCCGCTATAATCCAGTTCGGATCCAACATCACGAGTTGTAACTCGTAAGACATTGACACTTCCTATTTAATTATCAGTTTATTCTACAACAAACCGATTGACTTCTGGGTCGATAAAACAATAAAATATTATTATTCGGTTTTCTTTTTTAATGGAAAGGAATTCACACAACGTGTTAAGGAAGAGATTATTATTGATTTAACACCACCCGAGTCACAGATTATTATGTGTTGAATTCCATATTTACTGATTTAGCACTCATTAATATTCCTAAACCCGCACATCAATTGCGGTGTGTTTTTTAGTGCTATTAATTCTATATAACGTGTCAAGGAACTATTAACACTAAGAAGTGTTGTTTATTCCCATCTGTCATACTTCGTAATTCTGTTTAATAAATTCTACGTATATTCTTTCAAGGATTGATTTGGCACAGGATAGGCCCCACCCTTAACTGACAGGTGTCTTAGTGTATCCCTTGTTTTCATGACACGGTTACAATTAGTTATGTGCTTTTTTTTATATCTGTAAGCATTGTAGGCCAGTAAAACAGTGATTTGGCTTTCTGTGACATAGGAGGGAACCCTGGAATGACAGAATCACAAACCAGTTTATGACGATTGGTATGAGAGAGTTATTACTACTACCTGGTCGTTAGTCCTCTGCTGTGTTCTTCGGGTTTCCTCGTCACACCTACATAGAACATTACATTTGATTACATTATTCTGATACACATACTATAAATATACTTTGCTTTAGGGTTCTGCTCGAAGTGTTTATTGTTTTTGTCTAGCACGACCCTGTTTCCGTTCGAAGTGTTTATTGGTTTTGCTTAGCTGCTGACCTTGTTTCCGTTCGATTTGTTCGAAGTGTTTATTGTTTGGTGTTTATTGTTTTGCTTATCACTGTTGACACTTGCTTTGTTCAGTTTGTAACAGTTCTGCGCTCAAACCCAGATATTCAATGGTCGCGATCTCTTGGGTTAAGAATTTTCTTGTTTAGATACGGTTTTAACAATAGGCACGGATGTTTCTATATCTTTTAGTCTAATTAATGGTTCTTTGCTGTATGGTGCGGGATTGCGGGATAATGCGTCAGCTATGATATTTGCTTTCCCAGGTAGATATCTTATCTTGGCTCAAAGACCTGAATGATCATTTGTCACCGAGTTCCTTTTGGACTGTGATTAAAGCCTTTGAAAAACTCGGTAAAGGACTCATGTTCAGTAAGGACTTTATCAGGATAGCCATAGATTATGAAAACTTAAAATGTACTAGTGTTAAAGATACCTAGCCCTTCCTTACCTATTACTGCATATTTACTTTCAGAGGGCTTTAGTTTACGTGAATAAAAAGCTATAGGAAAGAACTGTTTATCATATTACTGAAGTAGTATCCCTCTTACCCCTTTGGTCTGAGGCGTCGTTGCAATAAAAAAATTCCTTATTTAAATCAGGATTTTTTAAGTTAGGTCAAGCTGCATTTTTCCGCTTTTAAGATATCGAAACGCCTGTTGATGCTTTTCAGACCATAATAAATCTACGCTCATTCTTCGTAAGATCTGTTAAAGGAGCTGTCATGATTGAAGAGTTACATATTTACATACGATTGTACTAACCCACTACAGCGCAAAAGTGCTGTATCCCCCTTTTACGTTAATAGTACCGAAAGTTATGAATAGCCGACACCTTACCATGGACTACTTTTTTAAGACCTTGACTAGACACATAAAACCTAGATAAACATGTTCGGTTTTTAAAAACTCACATTTAGATATTTTACTCTGAGATTATTTGTCTTTGTCTCTGTAGCACTAGCTCTAGTTTATGTGAATGTACTTCTAAGGTATTAGAAAGGATTACAAGATCATCCATATAGGCATGTAGGTTATCCCCTAAAAGTCTCCAAACACTATATGTAATTGGGGCGCAACGTAAGCCGGAGGCATACGTAAAAACTGATAATGTCCCCTGAGTGTGCTGTTAAAACGGTGTATGAGGTACAATCACTTAGGTAATGGTATCTGGTAAAAGCATTTAAGTAAGTCCAAGTTGGTGAAAAAAAAGAAAAAAATTTATTCTAACCTAACAGAGATAAGATGTCGTCGGGTACATAGCACTGGAAACTATCGGGAGTCGTTTCCTTGTTTAAGCGACAGAATCTACGCAGATAACGCGAAATCCGATCTTTTATGGCATGACATTTGAGTTTGGGATTATAGGGCTTATTTGATTTCCTAATGACTCCTATTACTAACATTTTTCAACTTCGTCATTTATCTCTATTTTGAAATTTCCATTGAGAGTCTATGCGAAGGTACGTATATAGCGTTTATGTTTGTCCTTAGGGGGGGGGACCGTTATTTTGTTTTCAATGACATCCGTTTTTTTCTCCCCAGAGATCACTCGCTATTGGAGAAACTTCCTGGTATTCAGGTAGAAGATAAAAAAAAATTCTGCTGAATCACCTCTGCTTGAATGACTTTACGGATATTACTTTAGATAGATTATCAGAGAGATTCATCCACGACTGGTTGGGCGTGATTAAAAATTAGCAACAATAAAAAATGCGATATTTATAACTTCCGTATCCACGATATGTATACTTTTAGGGCTTTGTTCGCGGAAATCGTTATATTTCAGAGTGTCGGGAAGGATTAAAATTTAATTTCCCAGCAAAGTCTTTTTACACGCACTAAGACATTCGAGGGTGCATTGCTTCTCGAGATTTTTGCGTGCAAAGTGCGACTGCGGTTGTGGGAGAATTCTGTTGGGTCATTTGAACAATGTTACGATTTATGAGACAAATAAGTATAGTTCCTTTATATAAGTTATTATTTGATTAAGTGTCTCATTTTTGTTCAAACGGATTTTAATATGTTTTGTTTGAAGGTTATAGGATTTTCCTTTGATAAACACGCCTTATTTTGCAGGATGTAAGATAATATTTTTGTATACCCCTAGATGGATCTTACAATTACACTAGATACAGATCAATGTTTTTTATAACTATAGAGGTATCTGTAAGCGCTCGCTTATCCGGACTTCTCATTAGGGAAGTTCGAACAACAGACGGTGAGTCCGTAAATACAGGATATTACGTCTACTAAAGAAATAAACAAGATATTCTAATGTTTTTACGGCGCGTACAGTCGGGCTTTATCCACCACTACTTATAATAACTTACGTATTAAAAAAACACGAAAACCTGCTCTGATTACTTTATACGGTCGTGTGTTTCATAGGAAAAATCCTTTTTAATTCAAAAAGATATCGGTATGTATGAACCAACATCGCTTTTCCCCACTCTGCTAGAGTCGCTTATTGTATGGAATTTGCTATGCTTTGAACACTTCGGCAGTTTTTGACTGACCTTGAGACGCTTGACTAGGTGACACAGTCACCGAGTTTGCTTGTTTGATTCTGAACGGGCTACTGTTTCTATTTTTTTTTTTTTTTTTTTTTTTTTGTAATAATTAAGATCCTTCTCTTTATTACCATCGGCAACGTATTGTGTGTTTTAGCATTATGTTGCTGGTTACGTATAAAGCAATGAATGACGAACTATTAGGAACTGAGCGATTACTAATAAGACAAGTTATCACTACTGCATTCAATATTACTGTTTGTACTTCATTCTTTGCTAAAATTTGAAAATAGTGAGGGATCCTGGTCAGCGCATTTAGCCTGATGAAAGTTTTTTACAGACATGTTATTCCTTGCAATCCCAGCCATATTTTAAAAGTTAAGTTGAGTCATTGAGGTTCGATATTTTATATAACTCAAAAAACTCAAGGCTAAAACTGCGATCGGGACTTTGCAAAGGAGCATTTATTGTCATGACCCGAAATAGTGTTACCTCTAATTTATATAGATTTGTACGGGTGTTGCCACTTGTTTTTTTGTGTGTTTTCTAAGCACTACGGTGCTTAACGACCCTATCCATGCATCTGTATAAATACAGACGTCCACTGCGTAAACGCATATTCACTGTTTAATATGAAATGTTACGTAAGGGATTAATATCACCCAAATGATAAATTAACATAGTATATGATTATGTATTCGTAGAACTTCTGGACCGACACTCAAAAAGAATAAAACTCGCAGTAGCGAATCTCAAATGATGTTTGAATTTCTGTAAAAAAGTAAGATTAAGAATGTCTCGTAACTTCAGCCACAGGGATAACGAAATTCGACCTGCGCAAAGGAAACACCCTCAAAGTTACTCCAATGAATAAAAAATTGTACTTAGCTTGCTTTTGTGGAAGTCACGGTGTTCCGATAACGCACACGGCCTTGGTCCTCCTTCTCTATTTAGCGGATGACCTGGTTTGGCTTCAGTTTCCCCCGTGCGCTTGTTTTCGTGATTCGAGCCCTTGAAAATCCGATGCTGTAGACGCGTTCGGTTTGTTTCTTGTGCCGAAACGCTCACTAACGATGTTTTCTTAATGATTCTAATGAGTAGACGGAAGATTGCGTTGTCGTAGAAAAAGCACACGTCCGGGGGGTTTTGTTTTCTTGAAGTTATTCACTAACGATGATACTAGTTGCTTGGGGGGGGGGGGAAGGATCTCTGCTTTCGTCGTCGTTAAAGAGTTCTTGTTGTTTTTTTCTAAAGTCGCTCACTAACGATGATACTATGTTGCTTGAAGAAAAAAAAAAAAAAAAAAATCTGCTGCTTCCGTCGTCGTTGACTTCTTATGATAACATGATTTATTATTCCCTGGTTTTTCTTCGTAGGACGTTGTCAGTTCTTTCTGGGTACGCTGGCCACCATATTATGGGGCTTTTGTGTTTGCCCTTTTAATATAAAGGCGCCCTATGAAGGGTAGGAAATGTTAGACTAGCGATAATCTCACGCTAAGTCGGTTTGGTATTGCACTTCCATCTCAATGGAGTGTCTGGGGTTTGTAGATCATTTACGAAGTCGGTATTATCTGTTGGTTTATGACGACGATGTGTTAACTCTGGTGAGGAGTTCTTGTAGAAAACACTAAGTATGAAAAATATATATTCTTCTTAAGTTTACATGCTGAAGATCAGATATGATTATGGCAGTCATCTAATAACGATAGCTTGATCGCTTCTGCCATGATGATGGCTAATCCCTATTCCTCTACATGATAAAGCTTAGGTAAAGAGGTACCGGTCTTCTAATGACGATAGCTAACTCTGTTCTCCTTTGTCTACCTCTCTGTTAAACAAAAAAAAGGTTTTTGAAGGACAGACAGTATTCGGAACATATGAACATACATACAAATGACATAGTTTTTCATACGAAAACACAATCAAATGAGACACGCTACAGATCACGTAGCCGTTTGAATTATAGGGTCGGGGTAGGTTGTCTCAAGCAGGGAGTTGGACTAATGTTTTATAAACAATCGAATGACTACAGGTGACGGCATGTTATCTTAGCCTACATACTTATGGTATAACGTCATCTTTAGTCGTCTCTAGTCTGATCACATTCCTGCAAGCAATCTTTTATATATATGGCTAACATTCCATATTTTTATTATGTATAAACACTTACATATATATATATATATATATATATATATATATATTTATATCTATATATATATATAATATATATGTCTATATATATATATATATATATATATATTATATATATATGTATATATATATATATATATATATATATATATATATATATATATATATATATATATATTATGTATATACTTATGTATATATATATATATATATTATATATATATATATATGTATATATATATATATATATATCTATATATATATATATATATATATATTATATATATATTTATATATATTTATATATATATATATATACATATATATATATATATATATATATATATATATATATATATATATATATATTATATATATATATATATATATATATATATATATTATATATATATATATATAATATATATATATATATATATATATATATATTTTATATATATATATATATATATATCATATATATATATATATATATTATACATATATATATATATTATCATATATATATATTATACATATATATATATTATACAATTTCCTCCCTTCTCTTTATAAATGGATTTAAGATTTACTCTTAACTGTAGATCAGTTAGAAATAGCCATTTTGATGTAG
>NC_087217.1:73821872-73824372 GCF_015104395.2 Macrobrachium nipponense | reverse complement strand
AAACCCATTATGTTCAGTACTTTTAACAAGATTTCTCTAAATAGGTGTTATGGTTTTAAAATTATGTATTTCTATTGTAAAATAAAAGATAGTGTTTTGATGGAAACTGAAAAAAATTATAGAGAATGTACTATTTTTATCACATCATATTATAGTGAGATGATTGATGTTTTAAGGAAAGTATATCGTTTAAAGAATCATCCTAAGGTGTCTGTTAAAGAAATATACTGGTGAGTTATGAACTGTAAAGAGTATAAACCAAAGGTAGAGTTATTGTACCCGCTTTTTAATTGGACCCAGATTTGGAAGCAAGTAAATAATAAGTACATTGATAAGAAGAGCAGAGATACAGTTTATAAATATGTTCATGAAATACTTAATACCAAAGATAGGCTGTATATGATGAAAATCTCGAATGAAGATAAATGTCTCCTTTGTGGCTCTATTGAAAATAAGATGCAAATATGTTATTTTTGACCCTCGTCAAAAACCATTCTGATTTGGTTATAGTCAATACTAAAAAGCTGTTGTAAAATTTAAACTGACAGTTTACTAAAGTATTCTTAAATTGGATTTCAAGACGATATCTAAGAAAGACGAAAACAAAGCAATGATGTTATTATCAGATTTTGTAGGAGTATGGTCTAGTCGACCTTTGGGTCTATTGACAGAAGACCCAAACTTGATTGCTTATATAGATAATAAAATGTCAAAAACGAAGTTTATATTGAGTAAAGTTTATGCAAATAAATTAAACAACCTTTTTACCAAATAATTTGTACTTAATGCTATTGTAAAATAAAAATAAAATTAGATATATATATATATATATATATATATATACCATATATATAGTATATATATATATATATACATATATATATATATATTATCATATTACATATATACACATATGTTACTGTGTTAGGATATTAAGCTTACATACTTTCTTATTTGTAAGAGTTGTAAATTATTATTGTGTATAATGTATATATATGAATGTATATGAAGCCATTGTATTGATTCTACTGTAAATTTTATCAAAAAAAGAATAAAAAGTAACCTGTTAATAAAACTAGTGCACTATTACCATCTAGTTTTGAGTTATAGTGGAAATTAATCATTAAAATACTCATTAAGTTATCCTGATCCACTCAACAACTCCCAAACAACACCTTTTGAAAATGCAACAAAATTGGCTTAATATGGTTAAAAAAAAAACATGCAATATAAATAGTTTCACTGCAGTTATCACATAAACCTGAATTTTTCATGTTTAAAATTCCGTTTGCAAAGTACTTATAAAAAGAAACATTGACGCGTTTCCAAATCAGTAGCTAATCTAGTAGCGGGCTATCACTCTCAATGCTTGGTTTTGAAGACAGTTTGAGATCATAATAAGTTTCCTGGCATATAAAATACGGACCTTTTTTTGGCATATACATTTTCCTGATTACCTCAGTGATAATCTAATAGCATGCTGGTGTTCACATAAGGTACAGCAACTACGACTCTAACAATAACAAATAACTAAATCTAAGTTTACAATAATGCACACTCACACCAATTCCATTTAAAACATTTTTTTATCCAGTGCAATTGAAGATAGCTTGAGTTTTACAGTACACATCAAATATTCCCAATTGTTGTACTGCACATTCCCTTCTAAATGTACCGAAAGATACATGCATTAATTTTACAAATATATTTCTTTATTGGTAGTAATGTATGGGCTACATACCATATACTTTTGATAAAATCAAAGAATTTTCAATTACACTCTTTTGGAAAATCTTCGTATATCAAATCAAAGCCATTACAAAAGATACCATAAACAACCATACTATTAGCAACCCGTATCCAATCCAAAGGGCAGCCCTGCCTGCTAATCCAATTGCTCAAACCCATCTTCGTAGTTTTTTATCTTTGTCAAGTCTCGTACCTGTTGCAACCTCAAAGTGCTGAATGAGTTTGGAACAAGCTGTAACTGAATTGGTTGTTTACAAAAATACGTAAGAACCCTTGTACTTGCATGACTGTCTGATTTGGAAGACTAATACCTCTCATAGTGTTACTTTATGAATTGCTCTATAAAATGGTTTTTGAAAACTACAGAACAGCAAAACAGACATAGGACAGCCTTTGCCTCACCGACCTCTTGACAGGAAAAGGACTGTTTAGAAAGCCATTAATATGTACACAACTTACACATTGCAAATATGTGTTTATTAGCTCAATAAATTCTGCCGGAATACCAAATTTAGCTAACACCTCTTATACAAAACCAATATGCGCCATATCAAAAGTATTTGACCAATCGTGACTCAAAATGGCAGGCAACATCTACTTTGTTTTCGTTTAAATAAAACATAACGTCTCGTATGGTACTATTACAATGAACAATCGATCCCCCCTTGACTGCACAATATTGCCCAGTGGAAATTATGTCGTCTAATATAGTCTCATGTTAGTGCAAGTTCACCATTTTCGCAATTAATTT
>NC_087217.1:73801872-73806872 GCF_015104395.2 Macrobrachium nipponense | reverse complement strand
TGTTGATAAAATACACCATTGAATATAAACTTACAATAAAAAATGTACAACCTAGTGAGTGAAATAATGGGGCCTACAGGTAGGGGTAATTCATACTGGGTTAGTTCGTTACTAAGATACTCTAAAATAGAATTTAATAGGGAATTTAGTAAAAAGAGAACACGCATCAAAACTAAAGAATCTATCAGTGGAACAAAAAAAAAATGTTGTTATATTTATCAACTAAATGTAGAGAATTATATTATGAGAATCTGAGATAGTTTCAAGTAATGGAGACAAGAGCTTAGTGATATATTTCGAAAGTTTATATGAAATTCAGCCAACAGTACTGATAATAGGTTGCATAAGATTATTTTCTTTGTGCGTTTTGACTAATCCGTACATTGAAGGTAGCAAAGGAAATTTGACTGGCAATTGGCTTAGTAGTTCTTTTTCTTTAAGGATTTTTTTTCACTGTGCTACTAGTTTTTTATGACTTTACCAAGGGGATTTTTCGTCAGATTTTTGTAGGTCATATCAGCATCTAGTAGGGCTTGCATACGAGATATCTAGTCAGCTTTATGCAAAATTACTATGCTATTTGATTTATCAGCTTTTGTGATGTGAATAGTATTGTCTTTTTTAACATCGGTCAAACTTTTCTTATAGAGAGCAAGGAAGTTACTTTCATGACTAACATTGGCAGCTCCATAAACTATACCTTTAATTATGTTACCATGATTTTGAGGAAGCTCACAATATTTCTCGAATTTACTTAGGGATGACGCAATAAAAAAAAGCGGAAGGTCTATTCGCTATAAAGAAAAATGAACCATATCCAAGGGCACTCACACTTGCAATTATTTGTTTACTTCAGAGGTTTACAACACAACCTTCACGTGCACTATTAGTCCAATCATTGCCATCAGTAAGAATATTGTTTTCTATCGACTTTCCTTTTAAGGCACCTGTAATCCTATGAAGTTTCTCATAAATTTCTCGTCGCAGCGAGTCCTTTCAATCAGCCGTGATAGAATTATTAAAAGAGATAATTCTTTTTCTCATTCATTGAAGATATCTTATCACGAAATCATTCAGAATCTGCCACTATGCAACTTACTTCCCATTGTAATTTTAATGTCAGTCGTGGCCTATTTCATTTAGAACCTTGTATATGTAATTTGTTCATGAATGACCTCAAAGATACAATCCCAGACTTAAATACAAATTAGTTGTCTTATAGATATTTTCTTTGTATGTGTATCTTAAATATATGTTTTGTGAATAAGCTTATCTTGAAAAAAATAGTTTTTGTTGACCAAAAGTTTGAATGTGGTCAGTTGCCACCCTTCATAATCCTTTAGTTGTCTTGTCCTTGTGTCTGAGTAGTTGGAATTAATGTTTTTGTAAACCTCTGGAATTGTACCCATGTTTTGTTTGGGAAGGTTACTAATCCTGCAAGTGTGTTGGATTCTAAGTACTTATTTCCTTTATAATCCCTATTTGTTACTTATATGACTCTTCCTTGTCCACTCAGCTTCTTATGCATGTAAGTCTGCTAAGTAAAGGACACTTGAGTCGAAAGATCTGCTTTAATACAACTTACTTTTCATTGTAATTTCAATGTTAGTCGTGGCCTTTTTCATTTAGACCCTTGTATCTGTAACATGTTTAAGAATGACCTCAAAGATATAATTACTGACTTAAATAGAAATCAGCTGCCTTAGAGTTATTAAATTTTGTTGTAATGTATGTCCGTCATGTTTTGTGAATATGGTTTTGTTTACCAAGTTCCGAATAGCTGTCACCTATAATCCTTTAATTGTCTGGAAATTGTATCTGAGATGATTGTCTTAAACCTTTAATTGCACCCATTGTTTATGCTTGTTTGGGAAGGTTTCTTATCTTCCAGGTGTGTCGGATTCTAGGTACTAATCCCTTTATAATCCCTATCTGTCAGTATACGAACCTTCTTGTATTGTCTTTTCTCGTATTTATGTCAGCATCTACTCAGTAAAGGACTTTTAAAGTCGAAAGATCTTGCAGACTCCTTCGTTTATTTTTCCTTCGTGGCATTTATCTTTATTTATATATAAATATATATGATATAATATATATATATATATATATATATATATATATATATATATATATATATATATATATATATATATATATATATATATATATATATATATATATATATATATATATATATATATATATATATATATATATATATATATATATATATATATATATATATATATATATATATATATATATATATATATATATATATATATAGGGCTTGTGCCTTGTATGATAAGGCGCCCTATGAGGTAATGTTAGACTAGCGATAATCTTTCACGACTAAGTCGGTTGGTATTGCACTTCCATCTTCAATGGAGTGTCTGGGGTTTGTAGATCATTTACGAAGTCGGTATTATCTTGTTGGTTATGACGACAATCTGTTAAACTCATGGTGAGGAGGTTCTTGTAGAAAACACTAAGTATGAAAAATTATATATTCTTCTGAAGTTTTACATGCTGAAGATCAGATATGATTTGTTTACAAGTCTTCTAATAACGATAGCTTGATCGCTTCTGCCAATGATGATGGCTAATCCTATTCCTCTACATGATAAAAGCTTAGGTAAAGAGGTTTACAGGTCTTCTAATGACGATAGCAACTCTGTTCTCCCTTTGTCTACCATCTCTGTTACAAGTTATGAAGGAACAGACAGTAGTTCGAACATATGAACATACATACAAATGACATAGTTTCATACGAACACACAATCAAATGAGACACGCTACAGATCACGTAGGCCGTTTGAATTATTAGGTCGGGGTAGTTGTCTCAAGCAGGAGCTTGGACTAATGTTTATAAACAATCGAATGACTACAGGTGACGGCATGTTATCTAGCCTACATACTTATGGTATACGTCATCTTTAGCGTCTCTAGTCTGATCACATTCCTGCAAGCAATCTTTTATATATATGGACTAACATTCCATATTTTTATTATGTAAACACTTACATTAGCTCGGTCAGCTACCAAAACCAGCTACTGAAATATTACTCAAACTTGACTTGCATTTGACTTATAGGAGTGATACAGACACTATGTGATATATATATAATAGTATATATATATATATATATATATATATATATATATATATATATATATATATATATATTAGTAAATAAAAATTCATGGTGTACATGAATTGATTCAAGTAATAAAATATAAAACAATGATATTGGTAAATAATAGTGATCACGGATATATAATGATACAGTTTTTCACTTCATCTCATTAAGATACATAGCTACAGAAAAAATACTAATGTACTCTGATAATTGCATAGAATGAAGATTAATATGATAAAAATCATATTTTAACGGATAAAAAATTTCATATATGAATTGATAAAATTATTAATGCTTTATGCTGATTGATTCGTTGATTTTTATGCAAAATGTTATATATCTGATACATTAATCAATATACTAACTCATATAACTGCAGATATTTGGTAAGATAAAAGGTAACAGATTGATTATAGGCTACCTGATTTGTTTATACATATGTATATGGATTCATATAATTATGATTAATATATGTGCACTATTCCTATTGCTACACGCAAAAGATCATTTCATTCCAATTTAGATCATATAAATAGATTCCTATTGCGTACACGCAAAATTTCGATTCCCGTTATTTATGACTTTATATATAGATTCCTATGCGTACACGCAAAAAATATATTTCGATTCTGTTATTTATGATCATTTATATATAGGATCATGATACTTTATATATATAGGATACATGACCGAGGTTATACTACTTCACTTTTAACTAACGTTCGAACAACTTTTCGTCCATTACACAGTTCCAGACAACCACCTATGGCCCAATGAAACGGCCTATTTTCACAGGGTTAAAACAAGGGGAAAATTTGCCTGGGCGGGTCCAACGTTCTATTTTTGCGCTCATACTTATTCTCTGCATCCTAAGCCACACGATTACGTTCGCGATGAAAAAAAAAAAAACATCCCCAGCACGAGTCCTTCGCCAGCAAAGTAGAGTTGAATATCCTTCGGGTCGTAATTGTCGGAAGTATGTCCAATTCGTAGTCGATTCCGACAGCCGCCAGAGCATTCCGCATTAAAACGAGATTAACGACGAGATACGGTGTCGGTCGAAGAAGTCCATGAAATTCCTTTCACATTGTAGGCGGTTGTTACTTGACTGTAGTCGTCCGTGCGACGAACGATTTCTTGAAGTTCGATGTGAAATTCTCGTACTGCAGGATACTGTAACCAGGTTCCATTAATCAGCCTGCAAGTGAAATTATACTTGTCACAAGGGCAAAGTAAATTCAGACGACATCCAAATACAGGGAGGGAAGAGAGCCATTTTGACCAGACTTAACCCACATGAATTCGCTGATATTTTGGAATTCAAGAGTCCGCTGTACAAACTTTTTTATCCATGGCATTAACAATGAGTGAACCTATCCAGGTCTATGAGGACTGTAAAAATATCCATAATTATAAAAAATAAACAGATATTCAATACGAATCCCAAAGAAAATTCGATATTACTGGTAGTAAGTTACTAGACAAAGAAGTGTGAAACGGAGCTAATTGTAAGATTGCCAAGGCAACATAAGAGTCAAAGAGAAAGATTAATCATGATTCTATGTGCCCTAACAAAAGTTTCATATTCAATTTTCTCGTGCGCATCCTCTGAGGTTAACTTTTTCTTTTTTAAAACATTATTAATAGGTAGGAGATGCAACGAAAAAAAAAACCCACTATGTAACTAATTTCTAAATAAACTTTGGGTTTTTCAAGAAAATGTAACATTTTTCCCATGAATGTGATTTACCTGGATTGAATAAGCTAATGTTGCAAGTAAATAATCCATATCGTGATACTTCTAAATGTCTATGAGGTTCAGAAAAAATTAATTCAATTTTTGATGTTATAGAAATTCTA
>NC_087217.1:73794149-73801372 GCF_015104395.2 Macrobrachium nipponense | reverse complement strand
TTGGGGGGCTACCTCTGTCCCAATGATCTGTTGCTTGGTCGGTCCACTTGCTTTTGTCCAAGTGGGATGTACAATATTAGTGGGGATCACAAAAGGAGATTAAAGTTTATACAAAGTATAACAGAATCCTTATGGAAAAAGTGGCAACGAGACTATTTTCCATCATTGTTAATCAGGCAGAAATGGCATACAACAAGGAGGAATGTAAGAGTTGGAGATGTAGTACTTGTGCAAGATAGTAATGTTGTGAGAGGGGCATGGAAACTAGCACAGGTGATTAGAGCTGATCCAGGAGAAGATGGCGTCGTCCGAGATGTTGATTTAAGGTATAAGATTATGAAGCATGGGAAGGGATATGATGGTGAAGTGGATAAGATTATGTGTAGATCAGTACACAGGTTGGTGGTGTTATTACCAATAGAAGAATAATGTAATCATACGTAGTTTACCCTATTGGATAGGGTATGGTAATTTGTCACTAATGGTGGGGGAGTGTATCACTAACATGATAAACCTCTTAATACTATAAGGATATATTTAAAAAATTTTGATGTGGGTTGGAGCGAGTTGTAACTTATTGCGCATCTTGGGAATATCTTTGTCTTACCCATATCTCAGTGTCGCACGGTTAGCGGGAGAAGGCGAACTGCCGTAAAATGTTCTAAGTTTCTAACCACTCTGGTACTGCCTATTGTGTTGAGTGGGTGGCGGCTGGTGTGGCAGTGTTATTCTTGTGGATGTAAACACGAGAATGAAGTCTGTGACATGTAAGGCCGGCAAGTGATGGGATATTTGTGTTTGGCAATCTCCTACTGGGGTTCAAGCCTGTGATAGTGAGGCCATTGAAGTGAGTGCAATACAGTGTATTATGGATGTTATATGATACGTATTTCAATTGGAATTGCCCTTATTGGTAATTGGATTCTATGTATATATACAGTAATGTTTAATGATATGAGTACATTTAATTTGATGCCGAGTGCTTTAGTGGCTACAGTACCATAATTTACAGTGGTATTTATTTACATTGCTATAAACAGTTATTGTGAGACATACACATATCAATATGGATTGTTCATGCACTTTACTAGAAAGTTGTATTAAGGACAAATATTTTTTTTTTATAATGAAATTGGGAAAATTCAAAATTTGTATGGCTGGTTGGATTGTATTACTTTTTATTACATGGAATATATATATTTTAGGTTGAAACCTATAGTTGGCAATAAAAACTGTTACTACTTATGGTCCATCCTGGAACATCCCAGTACAATCATCATTCAACTTCTTACGAGACATATTGATAGTGGGAAAGCTAAACGCATACTAATCAAGCTAAGAAGTGTATGTTGCGATAGAACTGAACATATCTTTCCTTACCCGTCTTATACAGGTTTGGTCACTAGACACGGTTGAAGCTTGTAGTCAGGGCAGTCAAAATGACTGCTTGGCCGTTTGTAGTAGTGGGGGCTGTACTGAAAAAAGTTATATGGAAATTAACTAAATTATTTCACCATAATGAACTACTCACTAAGTTAGCAAAAGTCATGCAGCATCAACTGAATAACGATGGTAGTTAAGCCATGCTAATAATTTCAATTTCCAAAAGCAGTCAAAATGACTGCTTGGCCGTTCTAGTGTTTAAGGGCCCCTTAGACGATATGGGCGGCGGATGAGATTCCGCTCTGACTCCGGTATCCGCGTTGCCCATAGAAGCTCGAATTTACTTTAGTTTGCCGAAACCTGGTCGAGTGAGGACATGGCCGCTCTGCTCAGAGATGACGCCAGGCAGCTCTCTCTCAGCAACAATTGGAAAACCCCGGGGAAAAAGGAGATCTTGAATTGAAGTATGGTTGAACACAATTGTATATTTCATGAAATGAAGCTGTACCCTAGTGATTGGTTTATTGACCCGAGAATGGACAAGCAGACCGACATCCGACATGGAATAATTATATAGTCTCCTCTCTTTTTATATATATATATATATATATATATATATATATATATATATATATATATATATATATATATATATATATATATATATATGTATATATATATATGTATATATATATATATATATATATATATATATATATATATATATATATATATATATATATATATATATATATATATATATATATATATATATATATATATATATATATATATATATATATATATATATATGTATATATATATGTATATATATATATATATATATATATATATATATATATATATATATATATATATATATATATAAAATAATAATAATAAAAGGAGCCCATAAAAACACCAATATAAAAAGAGAAAAGTACTATATTTCAGAGACTGCTGTCTCTCTCTTCAGGTACATGAATGAGAAAAGTTTACAGAGAAGGTGGTATTTATGAATGAACATAACCATAGAATAATCTGGAATTTGTCACATATAATTTTATAGCAGCAACTGCCGGTACAAGAGTCAAATGAAGAATCGGCCTTAATAAAAGAGAGGCAGGTAATGAACATCTCAAAAGGAGCATGGGATTCAGATGTGATCGACAAGGTTTTCATTCAACCAACGCTTTAGAAGATTAAAGGAAGATTATCAGCGGGTGATCCTAAATTGGCTTACCTGTGGATGGATCTCTTGGTATAAATACCACATTTTCTATAAACTTTTTCTCATTCATATACCTGAAGAGAGAGGCAGCAGTCTCTCTCTCTCCCTCTCTCTCTCTCTCTCTCTCTCTCTCTCTCTCTCTCTCTCTCTCTCTCTCTCTCTCTCTATATATATATATATATATATATATATATATATATATATATATATATATATATATATATATATATATATATATATATATATATATATATATATATTTATGTGTGTGTATATATACTATGTGTGTGTGTGTGTGCGTGTGTGTGTATTACTACTGTTTAAATTACATTGACATTTTACATACAAAAAATAAGTTTGATATTTTCAATAATATTTTAATTTTCCCTGTTCAAAACAAAAAATTTTGTGTGCTAGAGTTGAAAATTGTACTCTAGCATGGCTACATAACCGTAGGTTTGAGTCCTATCCTGATTTAACGGATCATTGACCTACTGTATAATAGACTCTATACGATATATATATATATATATATATATATATATATATATATATATATATATATATATATATATATAGTCAGAAAATCCAAGGGCTTTCGCTTTTATTAAGACATTGTCAAGGATCGAATAAATTACAATTGGAGAGAAAGGTCTCGGGTACACAACAAGATCAAGAATACCAGATGGTTAATTGTCAAAAGGGTAAAAACTAAGAGATAATCCAGGATTATCGGATATCACAAGGCCACAAACCTAAACATAGATTTAACCCTAACCGAAACTACAAAGTATCCATACAGTCCAAAACATGTAAAAACTGAATATATTAATTTTGTTGCTTATATTCATCTACAACTTTTTTCATTATGAAGGCATCAAGTTTAAATAAACCAAGATTTAAATTTAGAAAATTACCAATATTTGACTTGATGAAATACGATTCAATGATATTCCTTTTAACTGTGCCATTACATGGGATTAAGGCTCTTGCTTGACTCCAGTTAAAAGGATGATCTAAATCTCTCATATGTACGAATAATGCATTCGATATTTGCCCAGTTCTCACAGAATATTGGTGCTGTTTGAGACGTTGTGACTAAACCATACATATAAGGTAGGAAGGCGCATTATGGTCCAAGCCCTTCAGAATGGATTTAATTTGCTCCTCCCTACCTTATATGTATGGTTTAGTCAAGACACAAAAAATCAATAACCTTAGACCAATCATTAGTTCAGTGGGCTCAGTTACGTATAATTTATCTAAATGGCTTGTAAAAATTCTTACACCTTAGGAAGGAATCTTTTCTAACACGAATGTTAGAAACAATGTTGATTTTATAAAGAAATTGAATAGTTTAAATTTGAATTTAGATTTTAATATGGTTAGTTTTGATGTCTGTTTATTTACAAAAGTGCCTGTAGATGATTTACGCGAATATTTGGAGGATGAATTAGAACGTCATGACATTCCCTTAACTGTAGCAAACCTCATTAGTCTCATAACGTTATATATCAAAGAAATTAAAATTTAATTTCGTTTTAATGGGGAATTTTTTGTACAAAACTTTGGCATGGCTATGGGTAATCCCTTATCTCCTGTCCTTAGCAATATTTACATGGAATTTTTTTAGACAAAACTCTTACCAAGAATTTTGCCCCAAAAAGTTATATGGTTTAGTATGTGGATGATATTTTCTGTATTTGGCCAGTTCACGAAAATCTCCAGGAATTCCTAAATAATCTCAATAATTTAGTCCTTTTTATAAAATTTACTTTAGAGGAAGAAAGAAATTGTAATTTGAATTTTCTTGATGTAATTGTCCATATAAATGATAGAAATTTCACCTTTCCAGTCTTTCGGAAATCAACTAATATTGCCTCTTTTGTTCGTTACTACTCCAATCACCATCAAAATGTTAAATTCTCTGTTTTTTCTGGGATGTTCCTAAGTGCTTTACGTTTCTGTAGCCCACATTTTATTGACGCTTAGATTAAAACTATTTATGATATTGCATTGAAACTTCAATACCCAAGGATTTTTGTAGATGTGGCATAGAAAAGAGCTAAATTTAGTAAGCATAGCATTCTAAAATTACCCTATGATAGAAGGTTTTTAGATATTCCTAGAACTTTAAAGCTTTTTAAAATAAATGTTGTTTTCAGTAATATTAATGTCAAGAGTTTAGTAATAAAAAATTCTAAAGATCTTCCAAGCTGCATATATGAAATTCCTTGCAAAAAGTGTAATAAAGTGTATTACGGACAGATCCTTAAATCTCTTTTACAACGTCTCAAACAGCACCAATATTATGTGAGAACTGGGCAAATATCGAATGCATTATTCGTACATATGAGAGATTTAGATCATCCTTTTAACTGGAGTCAAGCAAGAGCCTTAATCCCATGTAATGACACAGTTAAAAGGAATACCATTGAATCGTATTTCATCAAGTCAAATATTGGTAATTTTCTCAATTTAAATCTTGGTCTATTTAAACTTGATGCCTTCATAATGAAAAAAAGTTGTAGATAAATATAAGAAACAAAATTAATATATTCAGATTTTACATGTTTTGGACTTTATGGATACTTTGTAGTTTTGGTTAGGGCTAAATCTATGTTTAGGTTTGTGACCGTGTGATAACCGATAATACTGGATTATCTCTTATTTTTTACCTTTTGTCAATTAACCATCTGGTATTCTTGATCTTGTTGTGTACCCGAGACCTTTGTCTCCAATTGTATTTCATTCGTTCTTAGTAAAAACGAAAGAGCTTGGATTTCTGACTATCATTTTCCTTTGGTATTTGCTTTACTTTATACACACACACACACACACACACACACACACACACACACACACACATATATATATATATATATATACATATCACATATGCAATATTCCTCTTTCTACTAAGGACCTTTTGGCGTGGGGGGGGACAGCCAGCAAGGTTCCTCAAAACTTGTGGGTCGAGGGAGCTCCCGCAGTCATGCAATGCTATCTGAGAACGTGTCTCCTCCTTTAACTGCTGCTTTATTATACTCCAAAGATTTTCAATGGAGGATACATCAGGAGGATTACCAGGTCAGTTAGGAATATAGTCAATATGGCAGTCTTTAAACCACTCCTTAATTACATATTTTGGCAGTATGAGCAGGAGCACCATCTGGCTGATAGATGGAAGTCGAGCTGTTCTCGAACGAACTCTCCAAATACAGGTTCAAACGTGCAGTAGGTAATTTTCTCACGGGGGGAGAGAAAATAACCAGATCCCTGCAAGCCACTGTTCCCAATCCCAAAACACACTCGCGCCATTAAGTACTGGGGGTTCTTGACGGAAGTGGTAAAGAGGTTCTCTGTCTGGGGGTTTGCCCATGCGACCAAAGCACTTCACGCCACTCATTAAACCTCCAACGTTTACTGTTTGTATTACAACTCGCTAACGCTTGAGAATCCCCGAGAATGCGGAGGGCAACCTTCCTAGACTTGCCAACCCCGTGAAGGTGTTGGGGGCGGGGGGGGGGGGGGGGGGGGGGGGGGGGGGGGGGGGGGGGGGGGGGGGGGGGGAGGGGGGGGGGGGGGGGGGGGGGGGGGGGGGGGGGGGGGGGGGGGGGGGGGGGGGGGAGGCGGGGGTTGGCTGTTGTCTCAGTTTCCTCAAACCAATTGATGAACTTGTAAAGTGACCGGAATTTCGCTCCCATTTGAATAACAATATCTGCAGTATTTTAATCCGTCACTAGCACTCAATGTACGCCGCTTGGACATAATCATTCACAAAAGAAGAATTTCCCAAATGCTAACCACTGATTCAGATGGTATGACACACAAAATGTGTTTATTGCTTCCTCTATGCAAACAGGCGCTTTAGGTGATAAGGGGATATTTCCCTGGTATAGGGCAATAATGGCAAATTCACAAATTTGTCAATTTCTCTCAGTCGATTTTTTTCCCCGTGTTGTAGGGAAGATTATGATTCACATGAAATTGGATTTTTTTGAAAGGGGATTTATTTATTGCAATTTCAAACCCCACCATACATTATATATATATATATATATATATATATATATATATATATATATATATATATATATAATATATATATATATATGATCGAGACATAAATAATGATTATAATTATAAGTAAATTCTTTATTCTCTTCTCCCCAGGCATACATGAGAGTAACTCAATAAGTTGCTCCAAGTATGCTATAACTGTTATACCAAGCTGTGTACAATCCTCCTCGTAAACGTAAACCAAAAATAAAATCGACAACACTAAGGAGTTTTTGTGAACAAAAAAAAAAACAGCTTTTAATATAACATACTATATCAAGAGCCAGCAGGAAAAATGAAAAACAGCAGTACCTTGCGCTTTCGTGTATTCTTGACACACCTTATCAGGGTACAATATATAAAAGAATGAAAAATAGCTTCGAAATATCAAAGGTAAACATAAAAACAAAAAAGTAAAATACAGAACAATCAAACAGCCTAGTCAAGAAGCAAATGGTCCACAGCCTAGAATTACACTTAAAGGACAACAACAAATGGAAATGGAACTACTAAGCAGTCAATTACATAGTTACGAAGTTGTCAACAA